>NW_018392183.1:0-1392 GCF_900095145.1 Mus pahari | reverse complement strand
CTAGTCCCTGATTTTAGTGGGATTGCTTCCAGTTTCTCTCCATTTACTTTGATGTTGGCTACTGGTTTGCTGTATATTGCTTTTATTATGTTTGGGTATGACCCTTGAATTCCTGATAATTCCAAGACTTTTATTATGAATCGGTGCTGGATTTGGCCAAATGCTTTCTCAGCATCTAACTAGAGGATCATCTGGTATTTGTCTTTGAGTTTGTTTATATAGTGGATTATGTTGAGGGATTTCCATATATCAAACCATCCCTGCATCCCTGGGATGAAGCCTACTTGATCATGATGAATGATCATTTTGATACGTTCTTGGATTCGGTTTGTGAGGAATTTCTTGAGTATTTTTGCATTGATATTCATAAGGGAAATTGGTCTGAAGTTCTCTTTCTTGTTGGGTCTTTATGTGGTTTAGGTATCAGAGTAATTGTGGCTTCATAGAATGATTTGGATACAGTACCTTTTTTTTCTGTTTTTGGAATAGTTTGAGGAGAATTGGAATTAGGTCTTCTTTGATGGTCTGATAGAACTCTCCACTATACCCATCTGGTCCTAGGCTTTTTTGGGTTGGGAGACTATTAATGACTGCTTCTATTTCTTTAGGGGCTATTGGACTGTTTAAATCATTAATCTGATCTGAGATGGGACTGTCAGAATTGCATTGCAAATATTTTTTTACAAATATTTTTAATAGGATACAAAATCCAGGATATAAAAGATGTTTTTAAGAAATTAAATATGACCATGTAAGAGAAACATATTAAATGATGAATATGAAGTCAAACTGGCAATTCAAATTTGACCACAATCGAGATTATGACTCTACATAGCTTGCACAATAAAACAGACCCAATTTACCAACTGTCTTCTGCCTCTACGAAGCTGACCCAATGTCTCTACCTTTCTAGTAAGTCAGTTACTGACTTTGAACAACACAAAAATACCCAAAGTCATTGAGGTCATGGAATAGCCATGACTGAGCCGTAAAGAAGACACATCACCAATGTCCTCACAAGGAATTCCAAGGGAAAAAAATTGCAACCCATAGTTAGAAAACCTTTTGATGAAATACTAAAACCAAGATATCAAACATGCCTTAAAGAAACAAATTTAAGACCATATAATGGCAACATACTTGATCAGGAGAAAGAAACTCACCCTGTACCTGTCATTTGACTTCTGTGGTCACCTTTTAAAAGAGACCCTGTATTCAGTAGCAGAGCACAAAGCTAGGAGTCTATCAGGAAATACAGTTCACTGAGGTAAACTCAGGAAGATACAGATACAAATGTTTCCTGGTATTTGCAGATACCTTTACAGGATGAACAGAGACAATTCCCACTAAGCATGACACTGTGCAGATGCTGACATAGAAAATACTAAAAGA
>NW_018392182.1:12196-14574 GCF_900095145.1 Mus pahari | reverse complement strand
CAATGATGTCAGCCACTCCAAGCTTTAGGGTACTAGGGGTGGCAGTAGGAGACAATTCAATCTCTCCAAAAAGCAAAAGAATCCTGTTTGGAGACACCCCAAGATGATTGGCCATGTGATCCACCACATTCTGAAGGGGCTCCGATGTCCTGACAGGCAATCTGACTAGGTTAGCCCGGCACCGGATCTTGAGTGTAAAGAGTCAAGAGCTCTGTGGCAAGACAGGCCCTTCCACTAGGACCACCTCATCATCTGTGCTCTGAAGGGCTGGACTCTGGTGCTGCTTGGGGCTCAGGCAGGACCGAAGATCTTGGAGACACTTGTTCACTTCCCTTAACTTCTGGAGCGCCTCAGTATGCTTTCTGCTTTTGTTCCTTGATGAAGGTTGGGGCAAAGGAGAAATGTCCTGGTCCAGAAACTCTTCCATTTTCTTTTCTTCTTTCTCACGCTTTTTCCTGAGCTTCTTTTACCAGGGAGAACCTGAAGGCAGGGCATCCTCAGAGGGAGAATTTGTCACATCTGCCTCATCTTCAGGCTCTGAGGGGCACAGTTTCAAGAGGGATGAATTATCTGGAATGAGGTTGAGGCTGCTCTGTACCTTCCCGGAGTACACTGGAACCACCGGCGCCTCTCCAGGATCCAGCAGCCGCCCCCGCCGTCGCACCAATGTACGCGGGGCTCCCGCAGGTCCCTCGGCCGCCCCTTCACTGTCACTGTCGCTGTCCTGCCCAGGTTTGGCCAGCGCGGGAAGGGGGGCGACCGGCACCTCTAGTGGGTCTGCGACGACTTCCAAGACCTCTTCGTCGCTGTCACTGATCAAGTCCACAAGCACGGTGTCTGGAAAGTGCCTAGTCGGAGACTGCGGGGGCGCGAGGACACCGGCCACGGGCGACTCGGGCTCTCCAAGCACCTCGGCCGCCTGGGCCACCGCGGGACCTCGGACCACGGCTCCTCAGGGGTTCCGCCATCTCCCCAAAACTGTATAATCTTAGGGTCTCAAATATTCACAAAAATATATATTCAAACAAGTATCAAACCTCATGTAGCATCTAGACAAAATAAGAAACTGAAGGAGACCAGTCAGAGCTGGACAGGGACAGGAGAGGAGCAGCATGGGTGAAATCAAGGCTAAAGACACACAGTCATGAAAATACCACAAACCCATCACTTTGTACAATGAGTACATACTAGTAGAAATACTTAAAGCATATATATATATATATATATATATATATATATATATATATATATATAATTTTTACTATTTTTTCAAGAAGCAATTTAAATTTTGCTCAAAGTTTGAGAACTCTTTAGAAGTGAATGTGTAACTTAACAGACATTATTACTCAGGATTTCTACCTTTTATTCTATTTTGTGGAGATTTAGAAATATATCCTCCTACCACCTAAGACAGAGAGCTTTTTAATTCATTTATTCATCTGTAAATAACTATACTTTTGAACAAAAACAAACAAACAAATTACACAAAGCAGACTGAGCAAGTTGTTTTTATTTATCTATGTAACAATAACAAAGAAATGAGCCTGTGATTTCAGGAGGGACTGGAGCAGGGGTATATGGTGGGAACTGGATAGAGGAAAGGAAATGGAGAAATGATGTGCTTACACTTCAAGTTTTAAAAAGTAAAAATTTATTTTAAAAAAGAAAGAAAATATTAAAAATGAAAGTAAAACCAAAATTATAAGATAAGCAAAAAAAGAAAATCACAACAGACATACAGAAAGAAGAGAGCATCTTCTTTATGAATCCAAGAATATCAGCAAAGGGGAAAGGTAGTTGTTTCTGGGGACTGGCAGTAAGAGCATGACTCCATGACAGCAGAGGAACAAAGGAATTTCTGGTGGTGGCGAACACACTCTGACTCTCAATGGTGATGGTTAGGAGCAGATTTATGCTTGCTAAGGAGTAGGAGGTGGTATAGCAAAAGTCCATACATTTTACTGTGTATAATTCATAAAGTTTACTGTGATTACTTAATTTCATTTTTTCATTATTATGTTGAGTATACATGCATGTCAGAAGGGAGCACGGCCTTGCTACTTCAGGATTGTAAAAGTCAAAGGTGAAGGGACTGGAGAGACTGTTCAGCAGTTAAGAGCACTGAGTGCTTTTCTAGAGGTCCTGACTTCAGTTCCCAGCAATCACATGGTGCCTTACAACATCTGTAATGGGATCCTATGCCCTCTTCTGGTGTGTCTGAAGACAGCTACAATATAATCCCATACCTAAAATAAATAAACAAATATTTAAAGAGGGAAGGAAGAAAGAAAAGGAAAGGAAAGGAAAGGAAAGGAAAGGAAAGGAAAGGAAAGGAAAGGAAAGGAAAGGAAAGGAAAGGAAAGGAAAGGAAAGGAAAG
>NW_018392182.1:7550-12131 GCF_900095145.1 Mus pahari | reverse complement strand
GGAAAGGAAAGGAGGAAGGAAGGAAGGAAGGAAGGAAGGAAGGAAGGAAGGAAGGAAGGAAGGAAGGAAGGAAGGAACCAATCAATCAGGTAAACTTTTAGAAGTCAGTTCTCTTACCTATCATGTGGGACTCAGGTGTTGAACTCAGACTATCAGAAATGGTAACAAGTACCTTTACCCAATGAACCATCTTATTGACCACTTAATTACTTATTTTAAAGACTGAGGGCTGATGAGATGACTCAGTGGATAAGTTTCCTGACTTCCATGCCTGAGTAATGTCAATGTTTCAGAATCAAAATAGTGGAAGGAGAGCATGGGCTTCAGCAATTTTATTTCTGAACTCTATTTATGAGCAGGTGTACATAGCCACAACCAAACAATAAATACGTGTAAAAATGTAATTGAACATAAGCTAAAAACACATATTGAACAGTGAATAAATTTCATAAGACATGCAATGCGCTGCAGAACACCCAACAGAAAACAAAAGTATGCATATAGAATAGGAACAATATCTAAGGTATATTATGTAAGAAGCAGGTATGGCGCTGGAGATATGAATACTTGACGACACGCTCTGCTCCAGGACAATGGCTCAATAAACAGCTCTGAAAGATAGTGTTTCCAATGTCTGTAATAAATAATTGTTTTATGTTTTAATATTTTTAAACCATGTTTCAACATGTGTAAACACATACTGTGACACATTCATGCTTCTAGACCTTTGGGATGTCTATCTGAAAGTATAAACAAGCTGTGTCTTGAGGAAGAATCACTGGTAGTATTCTCTTTGGACAACACTGTCTACATTTTCTGGATTGAATATAAAATCAATAAAAAATAAATATCCCAAATGACCTCACATTCAAATCTTTGGAAGTTACTAAAAGTAAAACTAAACTGTGGGTCTTTTCAGAAGGACAAAGAAGCACATGTGCCTACAAACACAGAGTGGAGTTGGATGCTGTGGTGCAGGAACATCTTCACCTGTGATGTCTCATCCTAGTCACTTGATGGTACTGAGGAAGTCTGAGGAATTCCACAAGCACACTTCTAGAAGTGTCTGTGGGGACATTTTCTGAGTCAATTGCTGTTCTAATCTGTGCTTTAAGACATTAATGCATTTTAACATTTGATAAAATGTTTTTTAAAAATGGGAGACTTTTCTTGGGGATAGTCTGGTTGGAGGAAGTAGGTAATCAAGGGCAGTTCTTTGGGAGCTGTATCTCCACTTGGTCACTTATTTCACTCAGCTGTGCTTTGCATAGACCATGACTTTAAAAGCTCTGTTCTACTGCATTGTTCCATCATGGAGGAAATCTCAAAATCATGAGATAAAACTAATCCTTCCTCTTTTCATTGTTTTATGGCCATAGCAGTGAGACTCTACCTAACATATACCCTATGTTCTCTGAATGAGAGTGAAGTGAGATGCTGGAGCTCTTGTTTGCTGGCCAGCCTAGGAAAAAAAAGGTAGGAGTCAGGTCTATCGTATTTACAGAGAAACCACCCCTAATTGCAGCATTTGTCAATCAGGATGATTTACTATTAAAAGGGGCAACAATCTGGTCTTGCTGTTATTATAATGCTAAGTTCAAGCTCCCAAGACCTGGAGTCTGCACATAGACCTGTGACCCTGCCCCCGAATTATTTTATCGGTAAATAAAGACGCCAACAGCCAATACCTGGACATAAGAGACATAGGTGGGGTTTAGGTTTCCTGGGCTTGAGGTTGGAGGAGAACCAAGTGAGGTTGGAGGAGAACCAAGAAGGGAAAGAAGGTGGAGGAGAAGGAGAAGCCTCCATGGGATAGGTAAGCCATGAATACAGGGCCCTGAAGGCTGGCCAATTGGAGTTGAGAGCAGCCCCAATGAAACATAGTAAGTAATAACTAGGGGGTTATCGATAGAAAAATAGATTTAAGGAGCATAGAGTGTAGATATCTGCCCAGCTCTTGTGCTATTTAAGACTTACTGTAAATATAAAGGTTCTGTATGGTTTTTTATCTGGGAACAGGGGTTAAAACTTGTGTAGAAACCCTGGATTGGGATTAAATAATTTCTACAACAATCAAGAGAAGAGGGGGCATAGTATGCTAAAGGTCAGTCAATGCTGAAAGAATGGAGGAATAAAAGTAAGGAAGCCAGAATCCTAGAAATGAAGAGTGACAATTCAACCTTCAAAGTATAAATACCTGATGCCAAGAAACAGGTATCAGGGCCTTGGCAGTGCTGGACATTGATGAAACAGGGTTGTAAGGCTGCAAAAGCACATGAAAGGGATAAGGGCTTACCCAAGTAGGAGATGGCAAACAAGGACCAGGCCTTTAAACTTGGTTACACAAAGAACTGGAATTGCAACATTTATGTTCCGATCTCACACTTCCTCTAATAATGTATTTGTTCACACAATGGGTCCAGCATGTCTGGGTCCCATAACTGAGAAATTCACCTGCAGAGTAAGAAATGGAAGAGGCAAAACATAAATATTTTGGAACAAATCAATGACTTTTTTAATGAGAAGACCCAGAATCTCAGGTCGATCATTCATCTAATAAATTTACACACAGAGAGTACCCTATTTACAAAACTACTAAATGGAATTACAAACCCTTTCATCTCTGATTATATCCTCTTAGATAGCCATGAGGACCACTAAGAGAACCTGCAAATAAAAGTATCTTTTATCTTCACTGATTTAATTATTTGGCCTACCAAACCAGCCAATACCAGAGGAAGGGAACCCTTTCCTATTTTTTATATAGAAACATATTCTCCCACACACTCCATCTTTGCCCACATATCTGAGGAAAGCCATATCCTACAAGGACAAGCATGATCACTCTGAGAGTCCTAAGATGGCACATACCTGAAGTAACTGTCCATAAGAGACACTTCTGGTCTCTTCTGGCTGCACAGTATCCTGACTGTGTTAGACAATTCTTGGTAGAATTGAAACGTTTACACTTGACACATAGCAGAGCTGAAAGGCAAAACAAAGTTTAAGAGGTTTACTCAAGGTCAGTTTCAAGCATGGTTCCTGTGGGTCTGAAGGAGAAATAATCACTAGTGGGGATTGTGTTGTATGTTGTGCTGACCCCTGCAGGCCTCTGGAAAGAGATGTGTTCAAGACAGCAAGCTTTAGAGAACTCTCCACCCCAAATCCTGGCAATGGACAGACCATAATGATGAACATCAGAGACCTGATGCAGGCTACCTAAGTCAACCACACATGGATAGGCATTTTCTCATTGTTGTCATCCTATCAAGAACTTTACTTTCCCAACTTTCAATATACACTTATAGCCATGAACAACTGAGCATAAGAAACTGAAAATGCTGCAGTATTAAGGAGGTGAAATGAGGATGAAAAGGACAAGTAACTTGAAGAAGGACCAGGAAAATAAAAAAGGGAGGGAGAATGAGGTCTATAATGTTCACATCAGAGGCAGATAGAAAGGAAGAATGTATGAGTATGGGAATAGAGGATTCAAGCATCATTTCCCCAAACACAACACATTATCATAATCAGATGTCTGTTCACCAGTAGCAGCTTCTAACTGCCAGGATCTCACCTTGCAAGTAGCCCACTAGCAAGGAGATGCCACACAGGAGTATCAAGAGGTATTTTCCTATTGCAGTGGGATCCTAGGAGCAGAGAGCAGCAGAAAGCTGCATACACTTTTTTTAACCAGTCAATACACAACCACCACATCCTCCTAAGAACTAGAAAGGATAACAAAATCCAAAGATGGAACACCCATCCAACAAACACAAGCCAAGATTTCAGTACCTAAAAAAATAATCATCCCAAAGAGAGATGACTAGAAACCTGAAAAAAAACCCACAACCAATAACAGCCAGGACAATGTGTCTCCACTAGAGACTGCCTACCCTACTGTGATAGTCTCTCAGAAATGTAATATACCTGAAGAATAGGAAAAGGAATTCAAAATAGCTATTATGATTATTTTCAAGGAACTCTAAGAGGATATGAAAAAATTCACTTAATGAAGCATATGAAAAGAAAAACAGTGGAATGAAATGAAGGAAAAATCCAAGGCATGAAGGTGGAAATAGAATCAATAGAATCAAACTGAGGGAAAACTGGAAAATAAAAATGTAGAAGCACAAACAGGAAGGTCAGACGCAAATATAACCAACAGAATAAAAGAGATTGAAAAGAACATCTCAGGAATTAAAAACAAGATAGAGGAAATGAATACTTCCATCAATAAAAATGTTAATCTGAAAATCTCCATTGAGAATTCTCTGTTTACCTCTGTACATCATTTTTAATTTTTTTAGATTTTTTTGATTTTTTTATTTACATTTCAAATGCTATCCCAAAACCTCCTTATACCCTCACCTGCCCCTGCACCCCTACCCACCCACTCCCACTACTTGGCCCTGGTATTCCCCTGTGCTGGGTCATATAAAGTTTGTAAGACCAAGAGGCCTCTCTTCCCAATGATGGCCGATTAGGCCATCTTCTGCTACATATGCAGCTAGAGACATGAGCTCAGGGGATACTGGTTAGTTCATATTGTTGTTCCACCTACAGGGTTGCAGCCACCTT
>NW_018392182.1:0-6880 GCF_900095145.1 Mus pahari | reverse complement strand
GGGGGGAGGGGTATGGGAAACTTTCAGGATAGCATTTGAAATGTAAATAAAGAAAATAATAATAAAAAAAAGTGTGGTACACAATGGAATACTACTCAGCTATTAAAAACAATGATTTCATGAGATTTGCAGGAAAATGGATGGAACTAGAAAATATCATTCTGAGTGAGGTAACCCAGACACAAAAGAACATACATGGCATGTACTCACTGATAAGTGGATATTAGCCCAAAAGCACACAATGGCTACAGTAAAACCCACAGACCATATGGAGTTTAAGAGGAAGGAAGACCGGGGTGTGGATGCTTAACTTCAACATAGAGGGGGGAAAAGGTTGATTTCAGGAGGTAGAGGGAGGGGGGTCCTGAGAGGGAGAGAGGAGGGGGAGGAAAAAAGGGAGCAGGTACAGGTACTGGAAGGGACAGGAGAGAGGTACAAAGGGTCAGGAAATTGAATAAAAATATGTAGCAGTGAGGGATGAGGAACTGGGGATAGCCACTGGAGGGTCTCAGACACCAGGGAAGTGAGAGGCTCCCAGGACCCAAGGAGATGACTTTAGAGAAAATGTGCAGTGAAGGAGAGATAGAACCTGTAGAGGCCACCTCCAGTAGATAGGCATGGGCAGGAGTCAAGGAATGAGGATACCCAACCATCTCAAAGTTTTTAACCAAGAAATGTTCCAGTCCAAAGGAAAGACAGGGACAAAAAGTGGAGTAGAGACAGAAGGAAGGGCCATCTGGGAATCATCCCACCTGGGAATCCATCCTGTCTGCAGACATCAAACCCTGACACTGTTGCTGTTGCCAAGAGGAATTTGGTATGGCTGTTCCCTGGGAGGCTCTGCCAGCACCTGACTAATGCAAATGTGGAGGCTTAGAGCAAATCATCAGACTGAGCTCAGGGACCCTGATAGGGGAGCTGGTAGAAGGACTGGAGGAGCAAAGGGGGATTGCAACCCCATAGGAAGAACAATGTAAGATGGTTAGATCACTCAGTGCTCCCAGGACCATCCTACCAACCAAGGAGTGTGCAGAGAGGGATCCATGACTCCAGATACATATGTAGCAGAGGATGACCTTGTCTGACATCAGTGAGAGGGGAGGCCCTTGGTCCTGTGGAAGTTTGATGCCCCAGCAAAGGGGATACTGGAGAAGTGGGGTGGGAGTGGATGGATGGGGGGAACCTTCATAGAGGCAAAGGGAAGGGGAGAGAGGGCATATGTGGGATGAGGGGTTGTGGGGGAGGCGGTAACTGGGAAGGCAGATATCACTTGAGATGTAAACAAATGGAATGATTAATTTTTAAAAAGTTATAAATAAAATATAAAATCTATAGCATATATAGAACATGTAAAATATAAAAATAAAAAAGTTAAAAATAAAAAAAAATAAGATTCAGAGGTGATGGATGACTCAGAGGAAACAGTCTTCCAGATGCAACAGAACTAATGCATTCATGAACTCACAAAGTCTGGGGCAGCATGCTTATGATCTCACTGGACTGAGCCAACTGCAATCCTAGCACTGAGACAAGGGAAGTCTACACGGGATCCAACCATTAACTAAGAAGCTACTTCCTATTGATACTGTCAAAGGGGAAATCAGTTTTGTTCAGTGGAGTCTGACTGGGTATATCCACCACATTCTAGGGAGTACTCCAAGTCTCGGGAATTTGATGAAGAAAAAGTAAACTCCTTGTACTTTGTGTGGTTTTTGCCACTATGGCATTTGGGGTTGGTTTGTTTGTTTGTTTGTTTGTTTGTTTGTTTTAATTTTCATTTTTTTTCATTTTGTAGGGTTTTCTTTTTCTTTTTTAAAGAGAAAGAAACAGAGAAAGAGAAAATATGAATGAAGTTAAATGGTTAGGGAAGTAGGGAAGATCTGAGCTGTGTGGAAAGAAGAGGGAAAGATGATCACATTACATTGTATGAAATAAAATAAGCAAGTAAACTGGAATAACTGAGAATGTTGGAGATTGGGCTTCAGACGTGAGTTAGAGGCATATGATGGAGAACAGAGGATGAGGAAGAAGACAGAAAATTGGAGGAAGAGTACCAGGCCCAGGAAGGTGAGGAGGAAGGAAGAAGGTAGTAGCAGGAACAGCAGAGGCAAGGAAAGAAAGGAGATGTAACTACATGAAGATGAGGGATTTAGGGATCTCTTCTGAATGTAGTAAGGTCCTAATTGCTGCTCTTCACTGCCTCGAGGACAGCAATCTGTCACAATCAGAACATTTGTCCACCAACATCAGCCCCATTAATTGCCAGAACCTCTTACTTTCCAAGAGACCCACCAGCAAGGAGGGGGCAACAGGAACAGAGGGAGAAGAAGGTGCCATCTAATTGTATTAGAGCCCTATGACCAGAGATAGTCAAAGAAGACAGAGCACTCAGGACCCAGCCTCACCAACACCCACTTTATGTATATAACCCAAAACTTCTTAGAGATTACCTAAGTGTTCCTAAAGACTCCTCAAATAGATGCCAGAAACAATAAATATCTACTTAGGGCCAAGATGATGTATAACCTAGAGGACCCCATGTTCTCTTTTCATGCCTAAGTGGAAACAATACCCATGGTAAATCCAGACTATATCATTATTTACAAAAGAAAATTCTTTACACTTTAACATTGTTGTAAAGTACACTATCTGAGCTATGTTTAAAGGTAAGTGGTTTGGGAAACCTTTGGAGAATGACACAACAACCACTTATTCTTATGTATACCATCTTTTTTTATCAAAGAAAAAGTAGTTAATTTATTCTTTTTTTCCATTTTTTATTTTTTATTTATTATTATTTTCTTTATTTACATTTCAAATGCTCTCCTGAAAGTTCCCTATACCCCATCCCCACCCCTGCTCCCCTACCCACCCACTCCCACTACTTGGCCCTGGCCTTCCCCTGTGCTGGGTCATATAAAGTTTACAAGACCAAGGCGCCTCTCTTCCCAATGATGGCCGATTAGGGCATCTTCTGCTACATACGCAGCTAGAGACTCGAGCTCAGGGGGGTACTGGTTAGTTCATATTGTTGTTGCACNCCAATGATGGCTGATTAGGCCATCTTCTGCTACATATGCAGCTAGAGACTCGAGCTCAGGGGGTACTGGTTAGTTCATATTGTTCTTGCACCTACAGGGTTGCAGCCCCCTACAACTCCTTGGGTACTTTCTCTAGCTCCTCCATTGGGGGCCCTGTGTTCTATCCAATAGCTGTATGTATACCATCTTAAAGACAGTTTACTAAGACTCTGCCTTGAAAAGCCCATATCCACACTTGGATGTTGTTAAATCAGGAGCCTGTATTTTTCTGACAGATCCACAACCTGGAAAGTCTCAGGTTACAAATTTTCTGAGGTTCTAATTTCTATCACCAATAGAAAGGATAAGTGTTGGTAAAGAAACACTTTTTCTGTAAGGCTATGGGAACAGGGAGAGGCATCAGTATTACACACAGACTATTTTTCCTGTTCTATCAGCTGGTGTTTGTAGAATCCTTCCTTTGCTTAGCTTAGCTTAGTGAGTTACACTAGTGAGTGAATTGAAATAAGGATGAGATTACTTCTATTATCTGGGTGGTACCTACTTATTCTTGAAGACAAGACAAAACAACTAGGGAGAAACAAAGAATAATTATATGAATATATAATAGGGTAAATTGTTCAATACAGTACAACAACTCAGATTCCTTTGGGCTGAGATGATAGGATTTCTCTAACTAAGAAGTTCAACTAATTATCAAGACACACAGTGATAAGCTAATTCTGTTCCCCTTGTTCCACTAAGACTACCGTTACAAATGTTGCTAGCAATATCTACTGACAAATCTAATGATCTTTGCATAACCAGGAAGCTTGTCCACTTCTAAGTAATGATAATTTAAAGCATACAGGAAGATGTGTTAGAGGCAAACATAGTGCAAAATTTTATATCAGGGTATTGAGCATTCATGGTTTTTGGTATCAGGACAAGCTCACTGGAGTGAGTTTCCTGAGATAATACAGTGAGATCACTATACATACTCTACACTTTGATTTCTTTTGAACAATGTATGGTATAAGCAAAATATTGCATTGTAACTTTGTAGTAGGCTTTAGCTCATCAAGTCCTTGTATTTACTTACACTTTTACTATCATTTGCAAAAATAAATAATGTTGAGCATTATTCATTGCCATATAATGAGATTATCATAATTTCATTTGGATGTGATGGTGTCTGCAAGATCATTTCATACAAGAACGATTGGATTAAAAAATATAATTACGATTTTAATCAATTTGCTAAAATAAAATCTACAGAAAACGGGCATATATATTCTATATATTCTTATCATTACTTAGACGATTTTTATCTCATAATAATTGGGACAAAGTGTTATGTTATTAAGTTTCTGGTTATTGACAACCTGTTAGGTTCTTTTAATTTGCATTTCTCATACTGTAAAAGGAGTAAGACTAAACACATTGTTGTATATTTACTAGCTATATGTTTTAACTTTATGGTGAAATTTTATGTCCTTAAGTTATTTATGTTAGATTGTTCGTGGTTTTTTATTTCTATTTTTAAGAACTCATTGTACATTAAGGACATTAGCAATTAGTCCAAAATACGAGTTGACATTTTTCCCTAAAAGGAATAATTTTTTAGAAATTTTGCTATCATTTTAGATGATGACATAATTATATCATATATCCCTTTCCCCTCCCCCAAAAACATCCTGTATGATACTTCTTGCTTTGTTTTAAATTCACCTGGTCTTTATTTTAAGAACTCTAGATTTTTAGTAATAATTATAAATGTCTTTCTCAAATTTCTAAAAGCATTATCCTACATCTTTTATGATATTTTTGGTTTAACATTGCTTAGTATCAAAAGGGGACAAAAGATAAATGCTCACTGTACTTTGAATACATTTTATAAATACAAGTAATTGGAATTAGCTATTAAATCTCCTTTAGTATGAGTGAGAGTAATATGGCAAAGCTGACTTTCAAGAGAGGTGTGCATTCAATGTATAAGACAGAGGCTCTGAAAAGAGATCAGCCTGGGGAGTGCAGCTGGGTATTTTAGGCTACAAATTATAACTGGAGTCTTGAAAATGGGAGGGAATCTGTGAGTAGTATTAAGCTTTAAAGAGTCCTGGTGTATCCGGTAAATAAAAACCCCTGCAAAATACATGGAGAAGAGTGACCAGAAAAAGAAGGAGATGAGAGTATTATGTAGACTACAACGTAATAGTGTTTCGAGAAAAGGATGAAATAACATGGAAACCTACAACTAAAGCTCAGAAAAACTGAAGGTCTGAAAATTGCTGTCCTCTTTTTCTGCAATTACTGTTCTCTTCCTGATTAGTATATCACATGTGATCTCTCTCTCTCTCTCTCTCTCTCTCTCTCTCTCTCTCTCTCTCTCTCTCTCTCGCCCAGAACCTCAGTCTTTGGGTTTAAGCTACAGTGCCTGAGTGGAAATAGAGGGTGTCTTAGTCAGGGTTTCTATTCCTGCACAAACATCATGACCAAGAAGCAGTTGGGGAGGAAAGGGTTTATTCAGCTTACATTTTCCACATTGCTCTTTATCACCAAAGGAAGTCAGGACTGGAACTCAAGCAGGTCAGAAAGCAGGAGCTGATGCAGAAGCCATGGAGGGATGTTCTTTACTGGCTTGCTTCCCCTGGCTTGCTCAGCCTGCTCTCTTATAGAATCCAAGACTACCAGCCCAGAGATGGTACCACCCACAAGGGGACCTCCCCCCTTGATCACTAAATGAGAAAATGTCTTACAGCTGGATCTCGTGGAAGCATTTCCCCAACTGGAGCTCCTTTCTCTGTGATAACTCCAGCTGTGTCAAGTTGACACAAAATTACCCAGTACAGAGGATGATGGTTTAAAGAATAGCATGGAAATCTTTCTTCTGAACACCAGTGGAGGCCTCTGAGCACTCCAGAGTACTCTCCATGCGGCAGGTCCTCGGAATCACCTCGGGATCCCAGGACCTTGGGGTCACCTCGGAATCACGGGAGGCAGAGCAGAGACTCAGATCCCTGGGCACCTTCGATGCCAGAGGAGAGTTGGTCTACAGGGAGGGCTTTGACCCCAGGACTCAGAAGGTGGATCAGAGCTCCAGACTTCTGGACAACTTCCTGCAAGAGGAGAGCTTGCCTGTAGAAAGTGCTCTGACCACTGGAACTCAGGTGAGAGTTGGATTCCCAGGAGTGCTGACAGAGGCTAACAAAACAACAGGAGGACCAAGCTCAAGCCATAGACAGCTTGAACATTAACACCAGAGATTTCCAGATGGCAAAAGGCAAACATAAGAATCTTACTAACAGAAGCCAAGAACACTGGGCATTGTCAAAACCCAGTACACCTACCACAGTGAGTCCTGGATACACCAACACACCCAAAAAGGAAGACACGGATTTAAAATAATATCTCATGATGATGGTAGAAGATTTTAAGGACATTAATAATTCACTTAAAGAAATACAGGAGAACACTGCTAAACAGGTAGAAGCCCTTAAAGAGGAAGCACAAAAATCTCTCAAGTAATTACAGGAGAACACAGCTAAACAGGTAGAAGTACTTAAAGAGGAAACATAAAAATCACTCAAGGAATTACAGGAGAACACTGCTAAACACAATTGGGACAAAATGAAGGCAGTCCTAAGAGGAAAACTCATAGCTCTGAGTGCTGCCAAAAAGAACCTGAGCTTGTGTCTCTAGCTGCATATGTAGCATATGGTGGCACAACTGGCGGCTATCATGTAGAAAAATGAAAATTGATCAATTCTTATCTCCTTGTACAAAGCTCAAGTCTAANTGGATCAAAGACCTCCACATAAAACCAGAGACACTGAAATTGATAGAGGAGAAAGTGGGGA
>NW_018392181.1:12860-15748 GCF_900095145.1 Mus pahari | reverse complement strand
GAGAGAGAGAGAGAGAGAGAGAGAGAGAGAGAGAGAGAGTTTATTATTTTAATAGTTTTTATCTTACTAGTTCATGTGAGTTTGTTTTGACCTTTGATTTCCTTTGAATGAAAATGGGGGGGGAGAGAATGAAGTTGGGTGGGAAGGGAGATGAGGAAGATCTGGGAGGAGTTAGAAGAGGGAAAGGAATATGATCAAAACATATTGTTTGCAAAAATATTTTAAATTAATTTTTTAGTATAAATAGGGCCGACAAGATGGCTTAGCAGTTGAAGCACTTACCATAAACCTGACAGCTTGAGAGACCCCCCTCCCCCCATGATACAAGGAGACATCCAACTCTTAGAAGTTGTCCCCTGACTTTCACAAGAAAGTTCTAGTACACACAGGACCATACATACAATGTTTTACCACATTCTTTTGTTTTTCTTTCTCTTAAGTACCATTACTTTAGAGCCAGTTCCATTGAATAAAAATCCATGAAAAGATGAAGGATTACCTCTCTGTCTAGAAAATTATTCATTGTTCTGATTTCTCCAGTTTTTCTGTTGATGATGAACATTGGTGAGTCAGAAGGCTCTTGTCTTATGATCTTAAAGGCAATTATGGAGTTCAAGTTATTTGGCTCATCAGCATCGGTAGCGTTGAGTTTCATTACCAGTGTGTCTAGAAATCAAGGGCAGTTGGCAGAATTGAACAATGAACGTTATTGCAGTCCTNTACTCTATCTGTGCCCATATAGTGTGCATTTAACTTTCTTCTCTTTTTACAACACCAATATACCAATATAATAGCTCCTTTCTCTACTATTGTCCTAATAAAAAGACCACAGTTAAAGAGGTGCCTAGACATTAGAGAAGGGTAAAAGGAAGTCTGTTATTCTGAAAATTTATTTTTCTAACATAACTTGTTTTAAACAAGATGCTTATGTTAAGTTAAATAGCACTTAAACATGAATAATGTTTTTCTCAACTGTTCTATACAACATTATTTATAGCCATAATATCTTGTCCTTACTTTCCACAGTTATAAATGAGAACGGTAATAACACAATATTTATAAAGTTCACATGAGAATTTAATAGCAAATGAGAATGTTTACTGATGTTTATACTTAGTAATGCACTTTAAATAAATATTATTGTTCATCTTGGGCACTTAGTAAGTCCCATTTTTATTTGGATTGGAATTGACTCTTGGGTAGATGCTGTGTAACTAGGGGCATGTAGGAAATGTTTGTTTGACCANGCACACTGCCCTGTCCTTATCTTCTTTCACTGCTTGTGGACGTTGTACATCGTGGTGCGGAGCCTAGTGCGCACCACGATGTACAACGTCCACAAGCAGTTGTAGGTGCTCCTGGGCTGACAGTGCAACTCTTCCCTGGGTTGTTGGTTCTGGATGCTTCTTTCTACAGTTTCTCCCAGCTGCTGTTTACCTTACCACAGCTCAGCCCTGTTGACTAGCAACAGCAATTCAGTCATCAACTCATTGGTTCTTGAATAGTGCACATGACTCACTTGCATTAGAATTTTCTTCTATTTGTCCTAGAAATTTAGTCATTGAAAACTTGGGAGTGTTGTCGTTTACATCCATCACTCTGACTTTAAGCGCCAGTGGAGTCTCCAAGTCTTGACCTTGAGCATTCAGTGCTCGGCAGTAGATCTAGACAGGAAAGAAAAGATCTGTAGCAAGGCATGTGTTTGTACCTTTTATAGAACAGAGGCATTCCCTTGGTTCCTCAAACTTAAGGAAAAGCCTAGTTTTATTATTTCCCACTAAAATATTGACACAAGCAACACATACCATCAAGAAGAAAAGGCAAAGAAGAACATAAAATGCAAGTTTTAGAACAGGTTTGTATGTTAGATAAAAGGAATATTGCATAATCTATGATTGAAATCAAGGAAAAGAGTGTCAGAGAGCATCAGAGGAGCACTTTGAAAAAATAAATGGCATTCTTAAGTGATGGGGTAGCTATGTAGCTATTTATTTTATCATTACAGCTTCCATTGTGAAGACATGTAATGTGTATTATTCCACAGAGGTCTGTTTGACCACACCAAGTTTTGCTCCAAATTCAACTAGTTTGCTGACTTAGTGAATTTGTTGGAAGACACTGCAGAGGGAAGAAGTCAAGAATACAGATTTGAATTTGGAGCCTATGTAGTTAATCTAACTCTAGGAAGACAGATGTGCAGTGTGAATGAAGGCATCAAAAATAAGGAATATCTGAAGGTAGCTTTTAATATGATCCTTTTTAAGGGCTGAGAATAAAACACATGTCTTTTCACACAGTCAACAAATGATTAATCACTGATTTTCATCCTTGGAGCTTTGATTTTAATAGAAGAGACTACAAGATGAGTACAAAGTTTCTTTTTATTTTATTTTATACTTTTAATAGAAAAGGTCAATCATGTGATCAATGGAAATGGACGCAGTCAATAGATAAGGAGAACATAAGGAAAAAGATAAGTCAGAAAATAAGGCTCATTCATTGACAAGTAACAGCTGGGTGGCCAACATGTCATGGAATAGCTCCAGGAATGGGGAAAGCTGATCCTGCTTTTAGACCAGTGATGAATGTTTCTCAGCTAGAATAGAGAGTACTGTGTGTATGTATGGGAGTTATCAGGATAGATGGCTAGGTTTGGGGTAGTTTCTTAAAGAGAGCTGAGGTGGCATGTTAGAAGAGAGCCTGCTGAAGTTGTGTGGCAGTTTTTAGAAGGAATATCAGGGGAGAGACAAGGCCGGGTAAGGATGAGTGAGTTTCTGAAGTCCAGTTATATCCCAGAAGAGTCTGAATATAATGACTTATGTTCTCATGGAACAATTGTCCTCCAAGAGCTCCAGGTTCATCCCTTGGCAGTGGACGTAAAGGAGAAA
>NW_018392181.1:8066-11605 GCF_900095145.1 Mus pahari | reverse complement strand
TATCCTTCTTAAACAGTTTCATAATGCAGTTATCACATAATGTTGGTTAAATTAAAAATAACTTTAAACTACATAGTCTTAGGAAAATATTGAAATGGATTTTGTAGTAAAAGGCTATTTGAAACTTCTAATTTATAAAGTGGGAAGGAGAAAGAAAGTACTCACTAAATAAAGGGTTAAATAAAGAGTTAAAGTCTGTCTTTTTCTTCAAAATAAATGCTTTAATAATATAAGCAAATTTTACAAGAAAGTTGCCAAGTGTACAAATGGTTGGTTTTGCATCTGTTTGTATCTATGTCTGTGGGTGTGAATCTGTGTGAATGTAGGGTATAGGGTCCTGAATTTGTGCTTTTGTGTATGAAAAAAGAAGATAGGGAAAAGGAGAGGAACTTATGGTTATGAATGAGCCAAGCTCTGAATGTTTATAAATATAGGCAAATAGGAATCAATTTCTTCTAAGTTATTCAGCCGAAAGAGCACATACTCTGGGCATGTTGAATCCTGTCAATCATGGTCTTTTTGGAGTCTAGTTTAACAAATGTTCATGTGCATTACTTTTGCCAATGAGGTGAATCAACATGGAGTGGTCTCTCCAAGTACCCAACTTTCTTGGTTTATCCCTTTAGGAATTTTGGTTTTTGTAATTTGAATGGGGAGGTGCCTTTAGGCCATAACTTTTCAGCACTATGTGTTCACAAAGCACAGGAAAACCAAACTCTTCCAGACCTGTGCTCTCTCCATTGTGCTGTTCAGACTCATGCTCTGGGTTCACACTTACCTTGGCAATTGGGTTTCTCTTTGAGTTGTCTTCACCTTCGCGACAGGCTGCAGCGAACTTGATCCATTCTCGTTTCTGCCTTCTGATGGAATGCCACTTGATGGTACCATTTTTGGCGTTATGATCTCTTACCTTAAATAGTTAAATATTGTGTCTGTTAACAATTACGTATTATTGTCATTTCACTGGAGATTTTGGAGGAGGAGTAATTATGTCAGGAAGAGAAGATAGATTGTTAAGTGGAAAATTAGGAATTCTGATAATTTTAGTATTTGCCACTGTTACATTGAAGTGATTTTGTACTTAGAAGAATTGAGGGTTTTCTTGAGGACATGCTCTCATGGCCAAGTCAACTTGCCTTTGGCTTGCTCTCTCTCTCTCTCTCTCTCTCTCTCTCTCTCTCTCTCTCTCTCTCTCTCCCCTTCCCCTTCCCCTTCCCCTTCCCCTTCCTCCTCTACCTTCCCCATTTTCTCTTCATTTTGTATTTTCTTTTCTTTGTTTATTATGTGATTTGAGACAGGGTTTCTTTATGTAACCCAGGCTGGCCTCTGATCCACAATCTTCATGCTTCCGCCTTGGGAGTGTTAGGATTACAAGCATGCACTACTGTGTCTGACCCTTTTGTTTATCAGTCTGGAAAAAAATAGGTTTCAAATCTTACCTGGATTTGAAATTCGCTGTTAACTTCAAGCACCACCTGTAAAAAGCAGTCACAGTAGTTAATTTTAAGTGTTTTAAAGTCTATATTACTCAATAATTAAAACACGTATCAAAAATAAAACCAAACAATACAGATGTGGGGTAAATTATTGGCAGTAAATATTCCTTAGCTATTTCTCTCTACATTAAAACATGTGTTATTGAGCAGAGTTCTGCTTATGTTAATTTCCAGATTTGAGTGTTGCATATATTTTGTGGTAAAGTACCAGGTTTTACTAAGTTGTTTTTAATCTAAAAATTACAGTTATTTATTTAAAAACACTTATATCCACATGTCAAAGTAATGTGTCTACATATTTATTTAGGACATGGTAAAATGTATATTTAAAAATTAAATGTTTTTTTTGCATTCATTATTTTATATTGCACTGAGGGTTGATAATGTGAGTGTGCACACTTAGGTTTTGCAAATATATTTTCAAATAAGAGGTGTTCAACTTCTAATTGAATTTTTCATGAGAACAATTCCTGAAATCTATGCTCATAATCAGACTTTAGCACTGTTCCCCAAACCTATACTGTACAATTAAAAATATGAATATTAATTATTTTTAAATGTAGTCATTAGCTTTTTACAACTGGTTTTAGTTTCATCCTTAAGGAAAATATGAATTTCAGTTTCCAAGAAAATGTTCTGAAAAACTGTCAAAATGGAAAAGTTAAACAACCAAACATGTATTTATGTGCTACATGAGTAGCACTAAGACAATTATTACCCATAATATTATGTCAGTCATTGTAATTATTACTCTTATCATTAACTGGAAGAAAATTAAGTACAAGACAATGTGGCCAGTGAAATCTATACATTTATTGTCATTGCAAACACAGATGACCCTTATACTATTATCTCCTTTGTACAGACAAAGAAACTGAGGCAGGGCTATCAACTTATTGCAAAATGCAATCTCATACACTTTAGTCTAAATATGTGTTATTTTATGGTCAAGTATAAGACAGCCTATTTTCTCAAATAAATTATTGAGTAAAACATTACAAGAATTGATTTTATATCTTTGAGAACTAAAAGTGATTTCATCTCATATTATTCATATTGAGGTTTTTACTCTCTCTCTCTCTCTCTCTCTCTCTCTCTCTCTCTCTCTCTCTCGCTGTCTCTTTCTCTCTCTGCGTGTGTTTCATGTTTGAATACGTGTGTGTTCAGCTGAATGCCTGTGCACATGTGCACAGAATAGAAAATAGAAATTGACAATGAGTGTCTTACTGTAAAACTCTTAGCTGTGTTCCCTTGAGACAGGGTCTCACAATGAACCTGGAGTTAGGATGGTGGCCACTTTGCTCCAGCAATCCTCCTGTCCCTGTCTTCATGGCAGTAGGATCACAGCTCTTGTGGCCATGTTCAGCTTTTTATGTGGATGCTGGGGATTCAATCTCAGATCCTCATGAATGAGAACCAGAACTATTCTTTCCCACCTGCCTGTCTCTTCAGCCTCTGTGGGAATGCATATGTAGATATAACAGCAGCAATAACAGTGATACAAGGTCACAATGGAAGCCATATGTATTGTTAGTTAGGGTCTACAACTGCACTGTTGTTCCTAGAGTTGAGCTTGACTGCAGACCTCATTTATTCCAGTGAGTTCTTGCTTCCTGTGTTATTTTGGACTCTCTTGGTTGTGCTTCTGGGTGTGATGGGGTTGCAGAGCTAACTTATCTGTCTGGTTGGAAGTCATTTCTTCATGGCTACAGCCCTGTTTATTCATTGGTTATCTGTTATTGCACTTATCTTCCCAGAGTGAAGTGCCTGTTCCTGCAGCTTCGGGTAAGTGGCCAGATGACTAAGAGCTCTGCCCAGCTTTATGAAGCTAGGTCATCCTCTTTCCCATGAGAGACAATTTTGGCAGAAGACCAAGGTTTCATCATAGTATGAGATTCACAATTGGATAGGTAAATAAAAAACTGCCTAGTCTGCTTTTTTAAAACATGGTGTGAGCTGCTTCTTTCTTTCTTTCTTCTTCTTCTTCTTCTTCTTCTTCTTCTTCTTCTTCTTCTTCTTCTTCTTCTTCTTCTTCTTCTTCTT
>NW_018392181.1:2489-7951 GCF_900095145.1 Mus pahari | reverse complement strand
TTCTTCTTCTTCTTCTTCTTCTTCCTCATTTTATCAGAATGTAGAATAAGCTCATACACCAAGTATTAGGCTTTAACAGACAAAACAATGACATGAAAAGTTCATTAGGTAGTTTGGAAGTTACACACAGGCATACACACACACACAAGACTCACACACACACACACACACACACACACACACACACATGAATTCTATATAAAAATAGCCTAAAACACACATTTTAATTTCTACACTATTTTCAAAGCTTTATTTCATTTGAGATGTGGGTAGTCAGACCTCACACAAATGTCTTTCCATTCCTAACATCATGCTTTGTGTGCTACATAGATACTGAAGTATTATGGTCATGGGAAAGGCATGCTGAAATTATAGGTTTGAAAGTTTACTTTGACGATAGTTGGTAGGAGCAATGGGAAGACTTAGAAATTACAGGCTAAATGCTGTTCTGTCTTAAGAACCAATCAAAGCAGAGGTCAGGAAGAGCTAAGTAGATACATAGGCAGTGGAGCCAATGGGAAAGATCAAGGGAAAGATTCTGGACTGACAGGATCCACAAGGTTAGAGAACAGATGGGATGGGAGATGAAGAAGAAGCAGGATCTCTGGAGCTAACATTGCTAAAACATGAGCTAGGACCAGAGGCAGGAGAATGTTGGAGGTGCTAGAGGGATGCCAGATAAAGAAGTGTAGCCACTGAGCTAAACTTAGTTTGGGTTTGTAATGCTGAGCTGCATCCACTTGGGTAGAGCTGTTGAAATCATGGGGGAATTGAATACTCGTAAAATGGAAATTTCGGCATAAAACAGCCTCTGGCAGAGGATGGCTCAGGGAACTTTAACTGGGAGAAACTTTAAAGTGGGGTGTAGAGAGCTAAGGGTGGAGTGTGGCAGTGGTTGTGAAGGGGCAGAGAGGGGGAAGAGAGAGGGAGAAAGAGAAGGAAGAAAGAAGGGAGCAAGCGAGGTGTAGGGCAGAAAGGCAGGAGTGAAAGGTTGCCATAGAGATCAGAGGAAGTAAAAAGGCTCATAGATTTCAAAGGCAGGGAGTTAGAAGACCACATGAAAGGTCAGATGATGCTAAAAAACTGACTGTGCGAAATTAGAGGAAATCCTGGAGTTCCAGGGAATGCCTTCAGCATGTCAGGACAAAAAGAGAATAAGGGATGAAGAGAAATTGGAAGACCTAAAATTTCTTTCCCAAGAATTTTAATAACAGAAGAGAGAAAGACAGAATTGTAGCATTTCGTGGAGGAGGGAGATAGTATGTCTGAAAATTGAGAAGAGATTTTTATTAGAAAGAAGCTTACTTTTAAAAGAGGCATAACATGAAGGGACCCTGATATAGCGGCCTCTTGTGAGGCTATGCCAGTGCCTGGCAAACACACAAGTGGATGCTCACAGCCAGCTATTGGATGGAACACGGGGTCCCCAATGGAGGAGCTAGAGAAAGTACCCAAGGAGCTGAAGGGGGCTGCAACCCTATAGGTGGAACAACAATATGAACTAACCAGTACCCCCTGAGCTTGTGTCTCTAGCTGCATATGTAGCAGAAGATGGCCTAATTGGCCATCACTGGGAAGAGAGGCCCCTTGGTCTTACAAACTTTATATGACCCAGCACAAGGGAAGGCCTGGGCCAAACAGTGGGAGTGGGTGGGTAGGGCAGTAGGGGTGGGGGGGTATAGGGCACTTTTGGGATAGCATTTGAAATGTAAATAAAGAAAATAATAATTTTTAAAAAAAGGAAAAAAAAGAGGCATAACAGAGAGAGCAGGAGGGGACAGGCTGGAAAAAGCAAAGAGAGAGAGGGAGGATGTGGATTATAATAAATTGATTGGAAAGAAAGGTCAGAGAACACTTGTTCTAAATGACCTAAGTGGTAATATTCTGAGAATGATGCAGCAGCTTGGACTCAGAAATAATTCTGCAATTTCTGCAATGCAGCCTGCAAGTGCAGTTTTCCCCTGAGACATGGGCTATCAAGTGTTCAGCAAGGCTCTACTCTCTCTCCCANGGAACCCTTTTCTGTCTGTGCTTCTGTCTCATCTCACCAACACTGAAAACTAAATTCTCTTGGAGTCCAAAAGTTGCGTAANATCAGTAAATAACTCATCTCAAAAAGCTCTTCCCTTCACACCTGCATCCATGGCCAGTCAAAGTTCATTTATTTAAAAGCCACAGGATGCAAATTCATGGCACTTGNAATGATTATCCACTTAAAGTGAATTTTAACAAGTTTTTTATTCATTTGGAAAAAAATAAAAATTTGACTTCAGGGTAATTTTTAATGATTAAAATGTCCTATACTAATAATAGTGAGGAAGTGGCAATTTGTTGAATAACATGTCTGTGTTAACTATGAGGTGCTTCACAAGCATAAGCTAGACAAGAATGGGTAAAATAAAAATTTTCTTTATAAAACAAACAACCCCTCCAAATAAACAGCAAAACAAAACACCCCTCATTAATATTTCTTTTAGATTTGTCTGACAAATGCTATGATGTTCAGTTGGCCATACTTCGATATATTAATTTCTCCGATTTATCCATGCTTTGTTCATTTCTTGGGCAAACATGTATTACAAGGGTCTCAGACATCATGGTGGCTTTAAAGCACTGCCTCTCAACCTTCTCAGTCAAAGGTCATGACCCTTCTGGGGGTCAAATCACCCTTTCTCAGGGGTCACATATCAGATACCCTGCATATAAGATTATGAGTTGTAACAGTAGAAAATTCTAGATATGAAGTAACATGAAATGATCTTATGTTTGTGGATCATCACAGCATAAAGGAACTGTATTAAAGAGTTACAGCCTTAGGAAGCTTGAGACCCTGAACGTTCTGCCAAGCTTTGGTTGAAATTTCAGGTGGTGCAACACTCTATCACAAAATGTTGGGATAAGGCAACATGAATACTTCCATACTGACTTCCTTTACATCATATATTTTTGGAGTATGTGTGGGAAAAGAAACTTGAGCTATCCTGAATTTCCCTTCTGGTCTTACTTTTCTGAGCCACGAGACACTGTGCTGCAGTCTTGTATTGGCTGAGAGAGCTGTGAATGGTACAAAGGTTAATCAGACATGGGGCTTGCCTTTAAATAGCTGAAAGAGTTTCAAAAGTTGCAACCAGCTGTTAATTTGTAGGAATATGATTCTAATTAGACAAGTATAAAAACTGTACTCAAGTTCACAGAGCAATTAAGAGCATAGCACAGATCACCAGCATGAGAAAAGTTGGACCTATCTAAGACCATTACAAGAGTTTCCACGCCAAGCATAACTTGTACAAGTGGCATGACCCAGCACTCTGGAGGGTATTAACTTAGCTGAAGGAGCAGAAGAAATGTACCCACAATGCCCAGCAGACCAAGCTTCCTCCCTGTACACTAGGCAATGTCTGCTCAGGAGCCAGCATTTTCAGCAACTGAGTCCTTGTTGCATGCAGAACAGAGAGGTATCAGAAAGCAAGTGATGCGCATAGGGACCAGGTTGTCAGGTTCATCTTGATTCATCCCTACCACATTCATGCTTTAGTTTTTCTTGCCATTGAATGGTTTCTTTCACAATGGAACAGGCCTACTTGCCTGGTGAATGATTTGACCTCTCCATTCATGTAAAGTGGAAGGAAGACACTACTCCTAAATTGTCAGTAAATTAAGAAAGGTTTTGCAAACACCACATTTGTGGAGATGATCCTGTGTAACTACAGGTTGTATTTCACTAACCAGAGGGGACCAGAAACAGCAGCTCCTGAAATGCTACCCTCTGTAACCTCTTATATGTGCAGACAAGCATCACATTCACTACTGGATTGTCTTCTGTTTGGTCTATAGCAGCTCTTTATTACTTTTCTTACTTTGGGTGTCACTTAACATAAATTAGGGAACTTTCAATATCTGGATCAAATAAATTAATAAAATATGTCATAAACGAGTAGTAGCATTTTAACTCCTTGTATTCTTAAAAAGTTCAATCATGTTCACATTGTAGGGTTAGTTTTTTGAACATTTAGTTTTGTTTTTAATTGAATGAAATAGTAATCTCATAAAAATCTCTAAAAAGTGTAGACTAGAGCCTACTCTAGGGATGCATGCTTATAACTGAAGCATTGAGGAGGCTGAGACAGGAGGACATATTTAAGACTAGCATGAGCTATCTATGGAGTGCAGGCTAGGCTGAGCTGCAGAGGAAGTCCCTGAATCAAGAATCTGAAATCAAAAAACCAAAGCTATGACTAGCATTATTTTTGTTAACAGATAAAAGAAGGAGTCCCCACACTGCATGTTCTTTTAGCTTAAGCTGTAGACGTTTCCTGTATAGAAAAAGTTGTCTTCAGATTTGTCCTCATGTTTAGCAGATTAATCTGACCTGGAAACTTTGCAAGTGAAGTTTTCAGCAATTACTAGAGTTCTCAGATCCTACTGTTTTCTTTCTCATAGAGGCTGAGGTATTCTCTTCATACCTGTCACAACCATCAGCAGAGATGCTCTCTCTTTTTTTGATGTACAGGTAGCACTATTTACAGGCAGGAAAATCATAATATTCCTTCCATACATTATGATAGATACATAGATAGAAAGATAGATAAAACGATTTTAGATTAGATGATAGAAGATAGATGATAGGCAGATGAGACATGGAGCATGGAAGACGGATAGACAGATTTATAAATGAGACTTAGATGATGGATAAGAGAAGGTGGGATGCAGAGAAAGAAGAGGAAGAAGGGGATGAGGAAGAGGAAGTGAAAGATGAGGAGGAGGAAGAGTGAGTTCGTGCCTCTTCAGGCAGATGTCTCAATCAGCTCCTGCAGCAACCTTGGTCCCTTAGGAGTAATTTCTACACTGTAGTCTCTCTGACCTAACTTACATATTTAGGGAAGGCTTAAAGCATGTACTTCCACATGTGTTAAATAGGCCATGAAATATACCAACAACGTAATTGTCCAGTTCTCTAAACAGGTTTATATAAAAATATTATCAGCTTTCTCATGTAAAATATATTGGCATTTTTTCAAATATATTCCTAGCATTGATTTTTATTTATTGACTTTTAACAGTAAAGAATATAGACTTCAAATTATTTTTTTCCTCTTTTAATTTGCTAAAGATAAATATCCTCAGTGATGCTGGGGTTTGAAGACTGGGATTGTAAAATTATCTGCTAAAATTAGCAGCAAAAATAGGTTCCTCAAGGCCTTCAAAAGCAAAACATTCTACCAAAAATTTGAATTAACTTGGAAATACATTATTTTAAGTTGTTACGACAAACTTTCTAAAGATGGGCTGGGGAGAAGGCTGTGGTGAAGAGCATGCACTGCTCTTGCAGAGACTGAATTCAGTTCCCAGCATCCACACTCCTTGATTCTTCAGCACCTGTAAGTTCTGCTCCAGGGCACTCACACACCTGCGGCATACACTCATAGACTCACCCATACACACACACACACACACACAAACAC
>NW_018392181.1:0-2213 GCF_900095145.1 Mus pahari | reverse complement strand
TCTCTCTCTCTCTCTCTCTCTTTCCCTCCCTCCCTCTCCCTCTTTCCCCTCCCCCTCCCCCTCTCCCTCTCTCTCTTTCTTGTCCCAGCCTAGAGAATTAATTATATATTTCCAAACACCTCTTCTCCTAGGCAGACAGTTCCATGAAAACTTTGATAAGATGATATATTTTATTGACAAATCATTAACCAAGAAATAGCTGTTTGGAGGAATTTTTTTACAATGCTGTTAATTAGAAATAATTGAATAAACCAAGAAACAAAGAGTTATTCTAAAACCCAGTGAAAGGTCACAGGTAGGTGCTAAAATGGCTCAAGTGAGTAGAAATGCTACAAGAAACCTCAAGGATCCAAATTTATAGTAAAATAACAATTTGAAGTATTTGATTATTTAGCAGTACACAGGCATTTCTGTGGTTAAATAACATACTATATAATAATCTTTGATATTTTTTCCCATAGCCCAGGTTGTGACATCAACTGGGCCTGGAAAATCAATTAAAAAGCATATGGGGTAGCAGTCACCCATGAACTGAAGCTACCAAGAGTTACTTGTTACTAAATGTTACTATATACCACCCCTGCCCTTTATCATTCATTTTTGAGAACTGAAGCCAGGGCCTGGTGCATGCTAGGCAAGTGTGCAGTCATTGAGTAACACCTCAGCCCCACGGCCCCTTGTAATGAACGAACCGATTTCAAACTAGCTAGCATACAATACATCAAAACTCTAACTTGATGCGATAGGCATTCAATATTCCACTTCAAAAATCAAGCATCTAAAAACAAAGATGAGCCACATCCTGCCAAAAGCTGGGGAGGGATTTAACTGGCCCTTGTCCTTCAAGATGACATTTATTCTACTTGGAGAGAGACTATGATTTTAAAACTTTTTGCTGAACATGAGATTAATATCCTGGTGTGGCACATTTATAAGCTGTAGGAGAAAGTGGGTGGCTTGTAAGGGGGCAACAATAAATCATTGCACTGCATGGTTTGCCTAGCAGGTGTACAACTTCTGTGCCACACACATCCTTACTGAGGACAAGGACAGCAGCAATTATTTACCCTTAATTAAGCTCACCCCATCACCTCTTATATTATTTATATAAAACTCCTGTGTTTGCAGCTTTCGAAATTAGCAATGGAATTTTTCTTCAAACTCTAAACAGCAAAGGGTTTTGTGTTATTAAAATGGATTCTGATAACATCTGAGGGGGTAGGGGAAGAGATGTTCATCACAGACAATTGTAATCTTCATGTCTACGAATCCTTTCCTGGCTTTAAAACACACTGTCAGTCTGTCAATCAAAATACCCAGAGAAGGGGAAATGTTTCAATTGACAATCCCGACACACCTGGAATATCCAGTTGAAAAGATCCAACCTGCTAATGAGAATTTGAACAAGCAAACCCAGCAACTTTAGGCCTTTCTTAAATTCAATATTTTTCCAGAGTGACCAACCATTGACTGGGATGTCAGACACGGTTTGGTGAGAGGACACTGGCACAGTAATATGATCTGTAGTCTTCAATTAAAGAGAGAAACACCACTTAAAATCGCAGTTCATAAAACCCACCTTGTCATTAACATAAACTTTTAATGGTTTAGCGTAGAAGAGCCTGGAAATAACATTCTCTGAGAAGTCCTCACTTGGCTAGGCTGAGGCTAGGGGGTAAAGGATGGTTCCAGCAGGATCCACTTACCAGGGAAGTGAGCAGCAGGGCAGCTATCCTGAAGGAGTGCCAGTCCATCACTGCAGCTGGCTTCTGTTACATCCACGGTCAAGGGAGTTTCTTTGCTCTTCTCTGCTTGCTTNCTTTNTCCCACTCTGCTGGTGTCTGATTAAAATAATTTCCCAGTAGATGTTCCTACATGCAGGCTTTGAGGTGTTTCTGCCTTCCACTGGGAGAAGGAGGGAAGATANGTATAACCAGTCTGGATCCNCACCCTAAAACCTNGGGCTGGTCTCAGTGAAATGCTTGACAAGATCATCATTGCTCCCAGGTAAAAGCTAAGGGACACACCCTTCTGCCAGCTGAAAAGCTGCCCTCTGTGTGGGGGTGGGACTTGTCTCTCCTCTACTGAAGGCTTTTGGTGACAGACAGTCAAAATGGCCGAAGCATAGGGACACCTGTGTGTGCTGAAAGGCTTCTCAGCTGTTCAGAAGTTCTCAGCTCCTCACCAGATTAAAAAGACAAGTGTATTTGGAG
>NW_018392180.1:10181-16840 GCF_900095145.1 Mus pahari | reverse complement strand
TTTTTTTTTTAGGTTTGTCTGTGCTACTTAATTTTATTTTTTTTTTTAACATATATAAGAAATAAATTTAATAAACCAAATACATGGAGAAAAAATACAAGAATCATATGATTATCTCAATCGAAACAAAAAAATGAAAGAAAAAGAAAATTCTTTGATAAGATTCACCATGTAAAAGACCTAGAACAAGTAGGACCTTAGGAAACATATTCCAACATAATAAAAGATTATGTATGACAAACTCATGACCAATATCATTCTAAATGAATAAAACCATTAATAAGCCCCATTAAAATTAGGAATAGGAGAGGAGTGCCTACTATCCCTACTGCTCATCCATAACGGGATTGAGCAATAAGGCAAGAGAAGGGATACAAATGGGAAAATATTAAGTCAAATTATTTTCAGTTGAAGACTATATTATATCGAATGTTCCCAAAAATTTAACTAGAAAAATTGTAGAAATTATCAATAATTTCAGCAAAGTGTTATGATACATATTTGACTTACAAAATTTACCAGTCTTAATACACATGAGTAACAAGCATGCTGGAAAGAGATCATGGACATGCTCTTCTTTCCAGGTTCTCAAATAAAATAAAATACTTAGATTATACATAACAAAAGAATGGCTACTTCAGCTTGTTTCTTGGGACCATTTGCTTGGAGAATTGTTTTCCAGCCTTTTACTCTGACGTAGTGTCTGTCTTTGTCACTGAGGTGTTTTTCCTGTATGCAGCAAAATGTTGAGTCCTGATTATGTATCCAGTCTGTTAGTCTATGTCTTTTTATTGGGGAGTTGAGTCCATTGATGTTAAGAGATATTAAGAAAAAGTGATTGTTACTCCCTGTTATTTTTGTTGTTAGAGGTAGAATTTTGTTTGTGTGTCTATCTTCTTTTGGGTTTGTTGAAAGATTACTTTCTTGCTTTTTCTAGGGTGTAGTTTCCTTCCTTGTATTGGTGTTTTCCATCTATTATCCTTTGTAGGACTGGATTTGTGGAAAAATGTGTAAATTTGGTTTTGTCTTGGAAAACGTTGGTTTCTCCAACTATGGTAATTGAGAGTTTTGCTGGGTATAGTAGCCTGGGCTGGTATTTGTGTTCTCTGAGGGTCTGTATGAGATCTGCCCAGGATCTTCTAGCTTTCATAATCTATGGTGAGAAGTCTGGTGTAATTCTAATAGGTTTGCCTTTATATGTTACTTGACCTTTTTCCCTTACTGCTTTTAATATTCTTTCTTTGTTTAGTGCATTTGGTGTTTTGATTATTGTGTGATGGGAGGAATTTCTTTTCTGGTCGAGTCTATTTGGAGTTCTGTAGGCTTCTTATACGTTCATGGGCATCTCTTTCTTTAGGTTAGGGAAGTTTTCTTCTATAATTTTGTTGAAGATATTTACTGACCCTTTAATTTGAAAATCTTCATTCTCATCTATACCTATTATCCTTAGGTTTGGTCTTCTCATTGTGTCCTGGATTTCCTGAATGTTGTGAGTTAGGATCTTTTTGCATTTTGCATTTTCTTTGACTTTTGTGTCAATGTTTTCTATGGCATCTTCTGCATCTAAGATTCTCACTTCTATCTTTTGTATCCTGTTGGTGATACTTGAATCTATGATTTCTGATCTCTTTCCTAGGTTTTCTAACTCCAGGGCTGTCCCCCTTTGTGATTTCTTTATTTTTTATTTTTTTCTATTTTTATTTTTAGATCTTGGATGGTTTTGTTAATTTCCTTTGCCTGTATGATTGTGTTTTTCTGCAATTCTTTAAGGGATTTTTGTGTTTCCTCTTTAAGGGCTTCTACTGTTTACCTATGTTCTGTATTTCTTTAAGAGAGTTTTATGTCCTTAAAGTCCTCTATCATCATCATGAGAAGTGAGTTTAGATCCTCATCTAGCTTTTCCGGGGTGATGGTGTATATAGGACTTGTTATGGTGGGAGAATTGGGTCTGATGATACCAAGTAACCTTGGTTTCTGTTGCTTATGTTCTTATGCTTGCCTCCTGCCATCTGGTTCTTGCTAGTGCTACCTGCCCTCGCTATATCTGACTGGAGCCTGTCCTTCCTGTGCTCCTGGTTGTGTCAGAACTCCCCAGAGTTCAGCTGTCTCTGTGATCCTGTGATTCTGGGATCCTGTGATCCTGAGATCCTGGGTGTGTCGAAGCTCCTGGGAGTAAAGCTGCCTCTCAGACCCTGAGATTCTGGTGTGACCAAGTCTCTGAGATCCTGGGATCCTGGGTGTGTTAGAGTACCTGGGAGTGGAGCTTACTCTGGGTGTTGTGGGACTGGCTGCAGAGATGTGTCCTCCTTCCCCATTTGTCTATTGTTGCTCTACATTCCCTAGTCCAGTGTTGGCCTTTGCCACATCTTTTACATATTCCAGAGGGCATTGTCTCCCTTTTTTGGGATTAATTTGGTTTTCTCTGCAGTTTTTCTGAAATGACCCTGCTCACCAAAACCAAGACATTTGAGATTCTGAGTCGCCTCAAAGCCTCTGATGGCAGCTTCTCCTGTTAAGGTCATATCAGGTGAATGAAGTCTAACATCAGCTGTATATCTAATCCACTTGTCTATTGATGTTGACCTTGCCCTCAGTGGTTTGATTACTTCCCTGTATTCAGCATTTGCATTTTCAAAAGCTAAAAACTTGACTATTGCCTTTCTTGCTGATGGATCTGATACACAACTTTTCACAGCTGAAGTCAACTTTTGCAAAAAGTCAGGGAATGTTTCTTTTGGACCTTGTGTGACTTGAGGAAATAGTTCAAGTCTTTTCCCTGATTCTGCGACTTTGTCTCAGGCATTTAAGGCTGCCAAGAGACAAAATGCCAAGGTTTCTTTATCACATATAGCCTGCACCTCTACCTCAGCAAAGCAACCTTCACCAAGCAGCTGATTTTTGAAAATATTTCTACCCCTGGCTCTGTTTTTGTTGTGTTATCTCCTTGCCTCTTCTCTCCATGAGAACTATTGTAAATGTGATGCAGTTCTAGTATTGTTTTTGCCATATCCTTCCAGTCTTGAGAATTATTCTATTTTGATTAACCCAAGAAGTCAGGATTTGTTTTACAAATGGTGAATGCATTCCAAAATTAGTGACACTTTTCTTAAATTTTCTCAGTTTTAACACATCCATGGGTTACCGTTCGAGTTCTTGATAACCCTGGGGATGATCATTGTCTGGAGGTCTTTGCTGTATATTAACTGGATAAACTAAAGTTTGTTTTCTAAGAACTCTTGGTTGGCTTTCTCTAATTTTATCTTCTGTCTCTACATGAGTATTTTCCCTAATTAATATTTTAGGTTCCTCCCTTAAGGTCTGTACCTGTGCTTCATATCTCTCCTTTTGTTGTTCCTCCTGTTCCATATATTCCTATATCCTCTGTTCAAGGTTCTGCTTCCACATTTTAATTTTTCTTTACATTGTTATTTTGATATTTTGCAATTTTACTTTTATTGATTAAGAAGATTCTCTTCTAAGCCTTGCTTCCAATCGTCATTATTTTCTCTCTGCTGATCTGTCTGATCTGTAAGCTGCTACATCCTTTGTTCTAGCATCTTTTCTAGATCCTATCTCCAATCTTCATTTTCATCTCTCTGTTGCTTATTATGACTGATAAATTCTTGTGCCCTCAATTCTAGTGACCCCTCTCGGCCGTATTGCCAAGTCTTAAATTTCTCTTTCTGCTGTTCATGCTGCTCTATAAATTCCTGTATCTTTTGTTCTAGGCCCTGCTTCCATAATTTTAACTTCTCTTATGTTGCAATTCTGATATTGTAGCATCTACCTTATTTTGACATACTAGCTTTAGTAAATTATCCTCTAGACTTTGCTTCCAAATATTATTACTATCTCTTTGCTGTTCAATCTGATCTATAAATTTTTGCATCTTCTATTCTAGCATCTTTTTCAGTTCCTGTCTGCAACCTTCATCTTTGTCACCTATTATGACCCAAAAAGTCCTATAACTTCACTTTCTCTAATACCTTTTTAAAGACTTGTTATTTTTTTGTGTAGGGCCTTATCTTTTGAGAAGACATGATAAGCCAAGATAGTAACCATTGTAATAATGATAATTGACAACGTATCGATTTCCTTTAAATACATCTCTGCCAACCCGTTCAAAATATCATCCCATAAAATCCAAAGGCATTGTGTTTCTCTTCTCTCTCTTCTCTTCTCTTCTCTTCTCTTCTCTTCTCTTCTCTTCTCTTCTCTTCTCTTCTCTGCTCTGCTCTGCTCTGCTCTGCTCTGCTCTGCTCTGCTCTCTCGCTCTCTCGCTCTCTCGCTCTCTCGCTCTCTCGCTCTCTCTCGCGCCCTCCCTCCCCCCTCCCTCCCCCCTATTTTTCTTTATTATTAATTTACAATTCTTAGTACCAGATCCAAAGCTTTTTGTACTTTTGTCTCCCTCTGCTGTTTGATTCAGGACACTGCAGTCCTCTCCCATTCTTTTATTAACATGAGGGGCTAACTGTAGAAAGTCCCAGAGCTTCTGTGCTTCTGAGCCAGCTCTCTGTCTTTTGTTTGGATTCCAGCCGTCAGTGTGTGCACTGATCTCAGGCAGTCTGCAGTACAAGCAGTTGGGAGAGTGGGTCTGACTGTCTCATGTCCCGTTTAGATGTGGGGAATATAGGGAATAAAGAATGGGAAGGCTCCCTGGGGTGTAGGTGCCCAGATCAGCCTGCAGGAAGGCTACCTCATAGGTAGTAGTGCTCCAGAATCCCTGGTCCCTCCCTAGGTTCAGGGAACCCCAACTGTATTGCTACACTGCCACTGCCCAAGTCCCAGCTTGGGTTGGGGTGCTGACTCCAGCTGCCACTACCTTGGTCTGCCTGGGGCTTGGGGAGGGAGCCTCTCAGCAGCTCTCTGTAGACCCCTCAGACCCACTTAGTTTTCAATCCACATACTGCTGCAGGGGTAGATCACAGCCAGCCATTTATTGACAGGAGTGGGGGGTGGAGAGTGGGGGTGGGGTGGGGTGAACTTTTATCTTAGGTTGGTTGGGTTCTAAGCAATATGTTGGTGTGCCAAATGTTGTGGTAATTTATTACCCCAAACACTCATAAAAATCACACATCTCAGTTGTTATATTTATAATCTATATGCCTATATAGGGCAGATCTATCACTATGCTAATTTACTCCCCAGCTATGATACCCCTTGCCACTTAAGGTTTCTCTAGGCCACGTATTTCAGTTCCATCTTCCTTTCCACCTCCTCTTCTTTCATTTTCTCTCTCTCCTCTTCCCTGAGACCTCCAGTCCCAGCTTTCCCTTCTTCTAGTTCCCTTCCATCAGCTCTAGCCTTTATATGATCAGTGAGAATGGCGAGAAGGTTCAGTGAGATCACCTGAGTATGTGATCTATTCCTCTTTGTGGAAGCAGGCAGCCCCTCTTGAGGAAGCAGAATTAACCTAGAAATACAAACAGTCTCAGGGCAACCCACAACAGGAGTCTCCAACTTCATCAGATGGTTGGGTGTAAGTATCTGCGTCTGTCTCAGTCAGCTGCTGGCTGGGCCTCTCAGAGGACAGCATGCCAGGGTTCCATTCTGTAACCACACCATAGCATCAGTAATAGTGTCAGGCCTTGGTCCCCCAGCCCCAGCCCCCATAGGATGGATCCCAAGTTGGGCTGGTCATTGGACCACCTTTGCTTCAGTATCTCCTCCATTTTTGTTCCTGCAGTTCTTTTAGACAGAAAACAGTTCTAGGTCAGAAATTTTGACTGTGGGTTAGTAATGTTGTTCCTCCGCTTGAGGCCCTATCTACTGGAGGTGGGCCGTTCGGGTTCCCTCTTCCCAATGTTGGGCATTTTGGATAAGGTCACCCCCCCCCAAATGAGTCCTTAGAGTCTCTCACCTCCCATGTGGGACTCTGGTACTTTCTAGAGCATCCCTCCCCCCATCTCCAACCCCCTGAGGCTGCTTCTTTCCATTCATTCTCTTGGCCCTCTGGACTTCTGTCCTGTCCCTCCTCCCGTACCAGATACTGTTCCCCCTTTCCTCTCCCCTTCCCCACTTCCACTCAACTCAGGTCCCTTCCTTCATCTGCCCCAGTGATTGCTTCCTTTCACCTTCTAAGTGGAATTGAAGCATCCTTACCTGTGTTCTTCTGCTTGTTACACTTCTTAAGGTCTGCGGGTTGTATTCTAGGTATTCTGTACTTTTTGGCTAGTATCCACTTACCAGTGAGTACATACCATGCATGTCTTTTTGGGTCTTGGTGACCTCACTCAGGATCATATTTTCTACTTCCATCCATTTGCCTGAAAAATTCATGATGTCCTCATTTTTAATAGCTGAATAGTATTCCATTGTGTAAATGGACCACATTTTCTATATCCATTGTTTGGTTGAGGACACATGGACTGTTTCTAGCTCAGGCTATCACAGATAAAGATGCTATGAACATAGTGGAACATGTGTCCTTATAGCATGGACATATACATCATTTGAGTATATGTCTGTACTGGCTAGTTTTGTGTCAACTTGACACATCTGGAGTTATCACAGAGAAAGGAGCTTCAGTTGGGGAAATGCCTCCATGAATTCCAGCTGTAAGGCATTTTCTCAATTAGTGACCAAGGGGGGAGGTCCCCTTGTGGGTGGTGCCATCTCTGGGCTGGTAGTCTTGGGTTCTATAAGAGAGCAGGCTGACA
>NW_018392180.1:0-8965 GCF_900095145.1 Mus pahari | reverse complement strand
GGAAGCAAGCCAGTAAAGAACATCCCTCCATGGCTTCTGCATCAGCTCCCTCTTTCTGACCTGCTTGAGTTCCAGTCCTGACTTCCTTGGTGATGAACAGCAGTATGGAATTGTAAGCTAAATAAACCCTTTCCTCCCCAACTGCTTCTTGGTCATGATGTTTTATCCAGGAATAGAAACCTGACTAAGACAATGTCCAAGAGTGGTATAGCTGGGTTTTCAGATAGAACTATTTCCAATTTTCTGATGAACCTCCAGATTGATTTCCATAGTGGTTTTACCAGTTTTCAATCCTACCAACAATGGAAGAGTGTTCAACTTTCTCCACATCCTTGCCAGCATGTGCTGTCACTTGAGTTTTTTTTTTGTTTTTTGTTTTTGTTTTTGATTGGGTATTTTCTTTACATTTCAAATGTTTTCTCCTTTCCAGATTTCCCCTTCTGAAATCCCCTATCCCATTCCCCCTTCCTCTATATGGGTGCTCCCCCACCCACCCACTCCCATCCTCCCACCCTGGCATTCCCCTGCACTGGGGCATTGAACACCCTCAGGCCCAAGGGCCTCTTCTCCCACTGATATCCAATAAGGCCATCCTCTGAGACATATGTGGCCAGTGCCATGGGTCACTCTATGTGTATTCTTTGGTTGTTGGTCCAGTCCCTAGGAGCTCGGTGTGTGTGTGTGGGTCTGACCTATTGACACGGTTGCTCCCTCCATGGGTCTGCAACCCCCACCCCCAGCTCCTTCAGTCCCTCTCCAACTCCTCCATCAGGGACCCCAGTACTCAATCCAATGGTTGGCTGTGAGCATCCACCTCTGAATTTGTCAGGGTCTTGCAGAACCTCTCAGGAGAGAGCCATGTCAGGCTTCCATCAGCAATCTCTTCCTGGAATCCACAATAATATCTGGGTTTGGTGGCTGTATGTGGCATAGATTCCCAATGGGACAGTCTCTGGATGGCCTTTCCTTCAGTCTCTGCTCCACACTTTGTATCTGTGAGTATTTGTTCACCCTTCAAAAAAACCACTAAAGCATTGCTGCATGCAGGAAACGCACCTCAGAGCCACTTGAGTTTTGATTTTAGCCATTCTGATTGGTGTGAGGTGGAATATCAGTGTCATTTTAATTTGCATTTCTCTGATCACTAAGGATTTTCAACATTTCTTTAAGTGCTTCTTGGCCATTTAAGATTCTTTTGTTGTGAATTCTCTGTTTAACTCTGAACCCCAGTTTTAAATTGGGTTATTTGTGTTTTTTTGGAGGTTAACTTCTTGAGTTCTTTATATTTATATATTTTATATTAGCCCTCTATTGAATGTAGGGTTAGTGAAGATTTTTCCCAATCTGTAGGTTGCTGATTTGTCTTCTTAATGGTGTCTTTTGCCTTACAGAAACTTTTCGGTTTCGATTGTTGTTTGTTGTTGTTGTTTTTTTGAGACAGGGTTTCTCTGTGTTCTCTGGCTGTCCTGGAACTCACTCTGTAGACCAGGAATCAACCTGCCTCTGCCTCACAAGTGCTGGGATTAAAGGCGTGCACCACCACTGCCTGGCACTGATTGTTGATCTTAGAGCCCAAGCCATTGGTTGTTCTGTTAAGGAAATTTCCCCCTGTGCCAATGAGTTTGAGGCTCTTTCCCACTTTCTCTTATATTAGATACAATGTATTTGTTTTTTATGTTGAGTTCCTTGATCCACTTGGACTTGAACTTTGTGAAAGGTAATAAAATATGGTTCTATTTTCATTCTTCTACATATAGACTGCCATTTAGACCAGTGCCATTTGTTGAAGATTCTTATGTCCACTGCATGTTTTTGGCTTCTTTGTCAAAGATCAAGTGTCCATAGATGTGTGGGTTTGCTTCTGGGTCTTTGATTCTATTCCACCGATCAACCTGTCTGTCTCTGTACCAATGCCACACAGTTTTTACCACTATTTGCTTTGCAGTATAGCTTGAGGTCAGGAATGGTGATTCCCCCAGAAGATCTTTTATTGTTGAGAATGAATTCCTGATCTCTCCAGGACTTTTAACATGAAGAGGTGTTGTATTTCCTAGAAGGCATTTTTTCAGCATCTAATGAGATGATCATGTTACTTTTTTCTTTGAGTATGTTTACATAGTGTATTATGCTCATGGATTTTCATATATTGAGCCATCCCTGCATCCCAGGGATGAAGTCTACTTGATCTTGGTGAATGATGGTTTGGATGTGTTCTTGGATTAGGTTTTCGAGAATTTTATTGAATATTTTTGTATCGATATTCATAAGAAAAATTGGTCTGAAGTTCTCTTCCTTTTTGGGTCTTTGTGTGGTTTAGGTATCAGAGTAACTTTGGCTTCATAGAATGAACTAGGTAGTGATCCTTCTGTTTTCTATTTTGTGAAATAGTTTGAAGAATATTGGTATTAGCTCTTCTTTGAAGGTCTGATAAGATTCTGCACTAAAACCATCTTACCCTGGGTTCTTTTTGGTTGGGAAGTTTTTAATGACTATTTATATTTCCTTAGGGGTCATGAGACTGACTGTTTGGATAGTTTACCTGATCTTGATTTAACTTTGTACGTGGTATCTGTCTAGAAAATATCATCTAGATTAGCCAGTTTTGTAGAGTATAGGCTTTTGTAGTAGGTTCTGATAATTTTTTGAATTTCAGTTTCTGTTGTTATGACTCCCTTTTCATTTCTGATTTTGTTAGTTTGATATTGTCTCTGTGCCGTTAATTAGTTTGGGTAAGGGTTTATTTATCTTGTGATTTTTCTCAAAGAATCAGCTCTTGGTTTTGTTGATTCTTTGTATTGTTCTCTTTGTTTCTACATGGTTGATTTCAGCCCAGAGTTTGACTGTTTCCTGCTGTCTACTTTTCGTTGCTTCTTTTCTTTTTAGAGCTTTGAGGTGTGCTGTTAAGTTGCTTGTATGGGATCGCTCCAATTTCTTCATGAAGGTACTTAGTGCTATGACTTTTCCTCTTTTTTATTTTTTATTTTTATTTTTTTATGGTATAGGATAAAGTTTGTTCAGGGCATGGGGAGGGGAATTAAGAGGGTAGCAGAAGCAGAGAAAGGCAGAGAGAAGGAGAGAGTAGAGAAGTAAAGGCCAACCATGACCACATGGAGAGAGGGGGAAGGGAATGAGGAGCAAGGGGGCAAGAGGCAAGAGAGAGGCAAGAGTGTAAGAGCATGACTTTTTCTCTTAACACTGCTTTCATTGTTTCATTTCCCATAATTTTCAGTATGTTGTTTCTTCATTTTCGTTGAATTCCATAAAGTCTTTGATTTCTTTCTTTATTTCCTCCCTGACCAAGTTATCATTTAGCAGAGAGTTGTTCAGTTTCCATGAGTATGTGGGCTTTCTGTTGCTTTTAATTGTTATTGAAGTCTAGCCTTAGTTTGTGCTGATCTGATAGAATGCATGGTATTATTTCAATCTTCTTGTATCTGTTGAGTTTTTGTTTTGTGTTTGATTATATGGTCAATTTTGGAGAAGGTTCCATGAGGTGTTGAGAAGAAGGTATATTCTCTTGGTTTGGGGTGAAATGTTGTGATGCCCAGTTTGTGGGAATCCCAGGAGACTGCTAGAGATAGTGACACCAATGTAAATATGCACAAGAGTCTTTATTATTTGAGTCTGGACTCAGGCTGCAGCCTCCTCTGCTCTGCAGGTTAGGAATGTGACTCTTTGGTCTAGGAGTTCCATATATATGTGTGTGTGTATATATATATATATATATATATATATATATATATATATGAATGAGACATATGAGTTCCATCTATATCTATATCTATATCTATATCTATATCTATATATCTATATATGGGAGACACATATGCCAGGGCTTTCAAGCCTTGGCATTACATGTTTGGGCAGGGTTAAAGGAATGCTATCCTTCAAAAACAATAGTGTTTGTTCAGATGGCAAGGTCTATTTGACCTGGGAAGAAATAACTCATTCCATTACCAGAGGCTAGTGTGTTTTTACAAGCTGGCCACAGCTGTCTGGAAACAATTGGTTGCCTTTCTCATAGTTCAAGAGGGAGGTGTTGAAGTCTCCCACTATTATTGTGTGCGGTGCAATGTATGTTTTGATTCCTTTACGAATGTGGGTACCATTGCATTTTGGGCATAGATGTTCAGAATTGAGAATTCCTCTTGGTGGATTTTTCCTTTGATGAATATGAAGCGTCCTTCCCCAAATTTTGTTTGATAACTTTTGGTTGAAAGTCTATTTTTATTGGATATTAGAATGGCAACTCCAGCTTGTTTCTTGGGATCATTTGCTTGGAAACCTTTTAATTTTGAGGTAGTGTCTGCCTTGGTCACTGCGATGTGTTTCTTGTATGCAGTAGAATGCTGGATNCTGTTTATCTGTCCAGTCTGTTAGTCTCTACCTTTTTATGGGGTAATTGAGTCCACTGATGCTGAGAGCTGTTAAAGATAGAGGACTGTTAGATACTGTTATTTTTGTTGTTGGAAGTGGTATTATGTGTGTATGATTCTTTCCTTTTGGGTTTGTTGTGAGAGGTTTAATTTCTTGTGTTTTCTTGGATGTATTTTGAAGATTTCCTTCCAGTATTCTCTGTAGGGCTAGATTAGTAGAAAGATATTGTTTAAATTTTGGAATATCTTGTTTTCTCCATCTATGGTGATTGAGAGTTTTGAATATTTTGGGTTAGGAGTTTTCATACTTTGTATTGACTGTTGTGTCAGTATCCTTTATGGTATCTTCCACACCAGAGACTCTCTTCTTGTATTTTGTTGGTGATACTTGCATCTGTAGTTCCTGATCACGTTCCTAAGTTGTCCATCTCCAGGGTTGCTTCCTTTTGTGTTTTCTTTATTGTTTCTAATTTCACTTTTAGTTCTTGGGCCATTTTGTTCAATTTCTTCTTGATTGTATTTTTCTGGTTTTTTTCTGGTTTTTTTTGTTTTTTTTGTTTTTTTTTGTTTTTCAAGGCAGGGTTTCTCTGTATAGCCCTGGCTGTCCTGGAACTCACTTTGTAGACCAGGCTGGCCTCGAACTCAGAAATCTGCCTGCCTCTGCCTCCCGAGTGCTGGGATTAAAGGTGTGCGCCACCACTCCCGGCTTTTCTGTATTTCTTTAAGGGAGTTATTTATATCCTCCTTGAAGGTCTCTATCATCTTCATGAGATAGGATTTTAGGTCAGTATCTTGGTTTTTAGACATCTTAGGGTATCCAGGGCTTGTTGTTGTGAAATAACTGGGTTCTGATGGTGCTGAATTGCATTGGGTTCTGTCATTTATAGCTTATACATGCCTCTGGCCATCTGGTTATCTCTGATGTTAACTGGCCTGGGTATCTTTGATTGGGGCCAGATTCCTTTGAGTCAGGTGGAGCTCTGGGATCCTGGGTTAGTGACCATTTCTTTGGGAGTAGACAATGCTATCTCTGGTCAGGGTGGGCCTCCTGTGTCTCTGGTTAGAGCAGGCATCCTGTGTCCCTGGTTACTGTGGACCTCCTGGGAGGCAGACAGGCTGTAGGGTATGGGAGAGTATAAGGCCAGATGTTCTGGCCTGAGTAGAGAAGCAGACTCAAAGGAAGGTGGAGCTAGGAGGGTGGGTAGATCCTTTGTCAGCTGGGCTCTGTAGATGTTCCAGCTGGCATGGGTATTTGGGCAAGAATCTCACCTGCATCTTTGGTTACTGTAGACCTCCTTGGAGGCACACAGGCTGTAGGGTGTGGGAGTTATCTGTGCCATTCTACCTTTTAAACAGTGTCACCAACTGGGTACCAAGGGTTCAAATGCATAAGCCTGTGGGGACCCTCCCAGTCAAACCTCTATAGACTCTAATAGTCTTCACTTGGTTTTTTTCTTTCTAATCTGTATCTCTCATCTGTACCCTACCATCAATATTCTGAATCCATCTATGCTCCCTTGCTTAACATATCCTTACTGCAAATTTTTTTTAGCTCTCTTGTTTTCACATTGCTTATCACTTTTATAGCTGACATTGTTTCATTGATGTGTATATTTTTCACTAGACAGAAACAGTAACTGTTGATCTAGTTCTTTGTAGGTGCCCAGTATAACCACAGTGCCTAACATTTTGCGACAACTAAACAGTTCATTAATGTTGTTGAAGGTTGTGAGAACAATCATGAAGGAGGAGCTGGAGACCTCACAGACAAAATATTCCCTATGGGACTTGTTCCGTACACCCAACCTGCGTAAGCGGATATGCCTCTTGTCCCTTGCGAGGTAGGTTTCCCACTGTTCCAATTAAAATGGTTTGAAGATAAATTTTCTCACTGATGTTATTTGATATTAAATGACAAGGACTATCTGGAGCTGGAGGTAGTCAAAGGGTTTTGAATATAGAAATGCAGACTAATTGTACAGTGAGGAGTGTACTTCCTGGATTTATCATTCGCTATCGATGCTCAGAAGCTCAGTCATGGTACAAACCGGGGCTCCAAGTATCTCCTTTTGTCTGTTTCAATTTCAAAAGAGATAAAATCTCAATATAAAGGTGCATGGAGGTGTACATCTCAATGAATACATACATTATACAGCACTCAGTGAGATCAAGACACAGTGAAAATTCTAAAACTCTTCAAGAACTCATCATGTATCCCCAAAACTCCACTATGCATTCAAAAAATTCAATAATAATGATATGTCCCATCTTCATACAATGATTACAAAATTAGGGGCTGGAGAAATGGCTCAGTGGTTAAGATCACTGACTGTTCTTCCACAGGACCTGGGTTCAATTTCTAGCATTCACATGATGGCTCACAATGGTCTGTAATTCCAGGATCTGACATATTCATATAGCATATATGCAGGCAAAACACCAACATACATAAATATAAATTGTTATTTACAAAAATATTCCAGAGAACAGAATGTAAGAATGCACAAACAACAACAACAGCAACAACGACAACAACAAAACCTAACAACTAGCCATTCTCTGTGGAGAGAAAGAACAGTTTAAAAAAATCCTATCCAACTGGGAGTATAGCAGCAACTGCAAAAGCTTGTTCAGTTTTTTTATGGGTTGATGGCAAGAGGGGGGTTGTTCAAGTGGCTTGCCAGGGGGAACTAGGTGGTTAGTTTGGGGATTTTTTTTTTTTTTTTTTAGACAAATGAGGTGCTGATAGGTCAGGAGCATTCAGGCAGCCTTTAAGAGCATCTGAGAAACACTTTAGGTTTCAATTTCCTAGCAAACCCCAGATCAGGTGGGGGTCAAGTCATTGCCATCAGCTCTGCCACTTTGGACCAACTTTGGTGATTTAACGTAATAGCCTTTTGTTGATGATAAGGGGTGATGGCCACATTCTGACTACTGGCTGAGTGGGAATGTGAGAAAACGGGGTCTGGAATGTTGAGCCAAAGCAGAGGACCAAATTAGCAGGTAGTGTTGTGAGAGTATAAAAGAGCCTCAAGACCAAGTGAAAGAAGGGAATCACTCTTAGGGCTAGGTGGTAGGCAGGAAAGTTTAAGGTTTTGACTAATAGGAGTACTTAATCAGATAAAGGTTCTTTATCCAGTTTGAACTGCGGCAGATGGAGCCAAATCATGACTCCTTGAAACTTACATGAACGTTTTAAAGTTGACAAGAAGAGGTCAGTAGTGCTGCTTCCTGTTTTAATCTGCATTGAAATCCTCACTGTAGGGTAAGCAGTTAATAAGTGTCTGCATACAGCTCAAGCAGGTGCACTCCTTCAAGTCATAACAAAAGTAAAGCCTGAATATTTGTCAACATAAACACGAACACGCGTCTGTAATAAGACAGAAACTTCTGGCAGGAAAAGAGGACAAAGGGAAGGAAGAGCTTCAGGGCCTGAAATATGGTTCTGCGATAGAAATATTAACAGTCTTTTTTTTTGGCCCGATTGTTCTCACATTACCAGTGGAAGGGTGATAGGTGGGTATAGGTTGAACAGTAGAGATGTCTCCAGCATAAAGAGAAGTACTTTTAAAATTCTATATTTAGAAAAGAAAGCAACCAAAGGAAATTAAAAAATTTTCAGTTCATGATTATTAATAATTTTAATTATTATAAAAAAGTTTTAGCAGCCAGTACTTATAACTGTACTAAGACTAGATTAATATATCTTATCATAACTCAATTGATTAATATGATAAACCTTGAATTTTCAAATTTTAATATTATATATATTATCACTAAGTCTCATTTTCTTAAACGATTTTTCCAGTCATTTTTAAATTGCATAAATATTTAGTCATTTACTATGAGACATAGGTACTTGATTATTGAGAGTATTTATTGAAAAGGCAAGTCTCTTTTCTTTTTTTTCTGTATTCTTCTCTCATATATTACATACTGACTTCATTTATTGCTCCCTCCTCTTATAGCAGCCTCTCCCTCACACCTCCCCAGTTTCCCAGATCCACAACTTCCTTGGTTCCCTTCAGAAAAGAGCAGGCTTCCCAGAGGTATCAACCAAACACAGCATAACAATTTACAATAAGACTAGGTACATACTTTTATATCAAGGCTGGAGGAGGTAACCTTGTAGGCAGAAAAGGGTTCCAAACTTTGTCTCTGTAACTTCTTCCATAGGTATTTTGTTCTCCATTCTAAGGAGGAATGAAGTATCTACACTTTGGTCTTCCTTCTTGTGTTTCATGTGTTTTGCAAATTGTACCTTGGGTATTCTAAGTTTCTGGGCTAATATCCACTTATCAGTGAGTGCATATCATGTGTGTTCTTTTGTGATTGGGTTACCTCACTCAGGATAATATCCTCCAGATACTTCCATTTGACTAAGAATGTCATAACTTCATTATTTTTAATAGCTGAGCAGTACACCATTATGTAATGTACCACATTTTCTGTATGCATTCCTCTGATGAGGGATATCTGGGTACTTTCCAGCTTCTGGCTATTATAAATAAGGCTGTTATGAACATAGTGGAGCATGTGTTCTTATTAAAAGTTAGAACATCTGGATATATGCCCAGGAGAGGTATTGC
>NW_018392179.1:10017-16990 GCF_900095145.1 Mus pahari | reverse complement strand
AAGTTCTTGGTTTGTTGGCGGGCCCGCTTGTCAGAGCTGGTGGGCGGGCACAGCGGGAGCGAAGGCCAATGAAAATGTCCGAGTCAGAAGGAGCCCCATTCAGAGGCAGATCAGCTGCTTCGCCTCCGAGCTCCAGGTCGCCTCCCAGCTTCNGGTCTCCCTCTTGTCCACCGCTGGGAGTCAGGCCTCAGCTCTAGGCCTTTAGGGGATTCCAGATCANCAGTGCACCCTCACTGGCGTCTGCCGAGCCCAGTTCTCTAGGGCGGCGACTTGTCCGGCGAATCAAGTTCCGCTCAGCTTCCAGCCGGACGGGACTGAAACCGAACGGTGATTTCAATAATAGCGGTCCNGATTTTATTCCTTGGCACTTTGTTTTTTCGGTCGAAATCGGGCTCCTCAGGGCCCATTGCGGTGGGATTCGGCGGGAGTACTGAGTCAGTCTAAGCCACGGAAAACCNCCTGTGCCCTGTGCCGGGAGCCAGTGCCCCTGAGGTGTGGTCCGGACGCTGCACTTTCGGTTTGCTTTCGAACCCTCTCACCTTTGATAATTGGTCCGATTTTATTTTTCCGTTTGCGGATTTCGTGCTGAATGCCCACGGCAAAGACACGTTTTAAGCCAGGCAATGTTTTCTAAAGCATCGGACCTCAACCCTGTTAAAAACAGGAAGTTTTTTCACCAGATCTCCTCAGCCCGCGCCGCATTCCTTTCTTTGGGCACTGCCTTGGGCGTCACCCCGGTGGCCTGCCCATGTCCCTCCCCGTCCCCGCGCCCCCCCACCCCCAGTTCTTTTTGCCTTCTCTAGGCTTCTACCATCTCAGCCTGCATTTGTCCCAGAGGCAAGAGGCCAAGGAAATCGGCTGGGAGGCTTCTCCTAGAACACTTGGGGTTTAGCCAAGCATTGCAAAGCTGGGAAAGGCTTTTGTTAGCCCCGCCACCCCCACCCCCTAGTTCTGCCTGCTCCTACACTCTGGTGGGAGGGCACAGCCAGAGCAGGAGCCAATGAGGGAGTCTGAGCTGGACNGGGAACAGTCTCTGCCAGACAGGCTCCAGTGGGATTCTGGGAAAACCCACTGTTCCCATAGCGAGTGAGGTGGTCACAAGATGAGATCCCAGGGTTTCGGTTTGTTTCCTCAGCCATTGACCTCCCAGTGCTTCTAAACTCTGAAAAACCAATTCTCAGATTCCTTTCCATACGCGATTTACTGCAGAAGGCCATAGGTAATGTTGCAGTTTTCAGCCTAGCACATGTCAAAAGAGCCAAGTTCTGTTCAGCACTCAGTGGACTATGGACGAAATCCAATGGTGATTACAAACCGTATTGGATTTTGTTTTGTTCCTTGGTGCTTTCCTTTGTCGCTGACAGGTGACAGGCAGGCTTCGAAAATTCCTCCAATATCTTTTCTTTACCTATTTCTTTGGCATAGCGATTTGTTTCGTTTACCCGTTTCTTTCCTTTACCCATTTTCGTTTACCTATTTCTTTGGCGTAGAGATTTCTGTAGTGTATGGGTTTCTTTGGTGGAGCGATTTCTTTGGTTTACCGATTTCCATCCCCGCCCCCCAGTGATTTCTTGAATGAAACGATTTCTGTGACTTAGCGACTTCTTTGGTATAGTGATTTCGTAATTTAGCAATTTCTTTAGTAAAGCGATTTTTTTTCTTGGTGGGGCGATTTCTGTGATGTAGCGAATTNTTTGGTATAGAGATTTCTTGATGTAGCTATTTCTTTGCTCTAGCGATTTTGGTTGGGGTAGGAATTTCATTGGTGTAGGGATTTCTTTATGTTGCGATTTCTTGATGTAGCGATTTATTTACTATAGCGATTTCTTGGTGTGGCGATTAATTTGGTGGGGGATTTCCCTATTCAGCCGACCCTGCCCCCCTCAAAAACTATAAATACCCAGCATTCTTGACTCCCGCAGAAGACTCCTCTGCCTTCACTGGTACACCCGCTGCTGTCCTGTGGTAAGTGCTGCTCAAGGGATGGAGTCTACTTTCCGGTCTGAGCAAGTGAAACAGGCCTGGGATTCTGTCCCTCCTGTGCTAGAGGCCCAGCCTCCTCTGCTTGATGTAGAGATTTCTTTGGTATAGGGATTTCCTTGGTGTAGCAATTTCTTAATGTGGTGTACCGACCTCTTCATATAGCGATTTCTGTGGTAAAGCGATTTCTTTGGTGTAGCGATTTCTTATGTCGTGTAACGACTTCTTGATGTAGAGTTTTCTTTGGTATAGCGATTTCTTAAGTCGTGTAGCGACTTCTTGATGTAGCGATTTCTGTGGTAAAGCGATTTCTTTGGTGTAGCAATTTCTTTGGTGTAGCGATTTCTTAATGTGGTGGAGCGACTTCTTGATGTAGTGATTTCTTTGGTGTAGCGATTTCTTATGTCGTGTAGCGACTTCTTGATGTAGCGATATTTGTGGTAAAGCTATTTCTTTGGTGTAGCTGTTTCTTAATGTGCTGGAGCGACTTCTTGAAGTAGCGATTTCTGTGGTAAAGCGAATTCCTTGGTGTAGCGATTACTTAACGTGGTGTAGCGACTTCTTTAAGAAGCGATTTCTTTGGTGGAGCGATTTCTGTGGTAAAGCGATTTCTTTGGTGTAGCCATTTCTTAATGTGGTGGAGCGACTTCTTGTTGTAGGGCTTTTTTTGGTGGAGCGATTTCTTATGTAGTGTAGCGACTTCTCATTGTAGCGATTTCTGTGATGAAGCTATTTCTTTGGTGTAGCGGTTTCTTAATGTGCTGCAGCGACTTCTTGACATAGCGATTTCTATGGTAAAGCTATTTCCTAGGTGTAGCGATTTCTTAGGGTGGTGTAGCGACTTCTTGAAGAAGCGATTTCTTTGGTGTAGCGATTTCTTATGTCTTATGGCGACTTCTTGATGTAGCGATTTCTGTGGTAAAGCGATTTCTTTGGTGTAGCCATTTCTTAATGTCGTGTAGCAACTTCTTGATGTAGAGATTTCTTTGGTATAGGGATTTCTTTGGTGTAGAGACTCCTTGATGTAGGGCTTTCTTTGCTGGAGCGATTTCTTATGTAGTGTAGCGACTTCTCTATGTAGCGATTTCTGTGGTAAAGCGATTTCTTTGGTGTAGCGATTTCTTGATGTAGCGATTTGTTTAGTATAGCGATTTTTTTGGTGTAGCGATTTATTTGCTGGGGGATTTCCCAATTCACCAGACCCCGCCGCCCTCAAAACTATAAATTCTCATCATTCTTGACTCCTGCTGAAGACTCCTCTGCCTGCACTGGTCTACATTCTGGTCGGAGCAAGTGAAACAGGCCTGTTATTCTGTCCTTCCGGTGCAAGAGGCCCAGCCTCCTCTGCTTGGTGTAGCAATTTCTTTGGTATAGGGATTTCCTTGGTTTAGCGATTTCTTAATGTGGTGTAGCGACTTCTTGATGTAGAGATTTCTTTAGTGTAGCGATTTCTTATGTGGTGTAGCGACTTCTTGATGTAGAGATTTCTTTGGTATAGCTATTTCGTTGGTGTAGCGATTTCTTAGGTACAGGGATTTCTTGATGTAGCGATTTGGTTGGTATTGCGATTTTTTGGTGTAGCGATTTATTTGGTGGGGGATTTCCCTATTCACCTGACCCCGCTCCCCTCGAAAACTATAATTACCCAGCATTCATGACTCCTGCAGAAGACTCCTCTGACTGCACGGGTACAGGCGCTGCTGTCCTGTGGTTAAGTGCTGCTCAAGGGATGGAGTCTACTTTCTGGTCGGTTCATGTGAATCAGGCCTGCGATTCTGTCCCTCCTGTGGGAGAGGCGCAGCCTCCTCTGCTCCCCAGCTTTTTGGAAGACCATTGTCCCTGGCCTCTTCCTTTCTATCCGGTCCTTGGCGCGTTCCCATCTCACAGAGGTGACTACCAGGAACAACCGCTTCCAGTTTGGATCGGTGACTTCGCGGAAATCTACCCCATGACCTACTCTTATGGGATCCAGAGCACCTCGGAGCCCAGCACTCCTGACTCTGTGACCACTGTCTACCAGGAACAGTGGGAGAAAACAGCCACTCCGAGAACTCGGGAGGACACTGCAGAAGAATCATTCACAGTGGAGATGCAACCCGGGTCAGTTTCCAGAGCGCCCCAGCGTGGCGAGGACACAAAGGGCACTGAGACCAGTAGCTTCTGAGAGATTCAGTAACCAGCCAGGAGAGACTGGAGAATTAGACTCTGGACTTTGTCAGGAATCCTACAGCATGTTCCTTGCCTGCTAAGCCTCCTGCTCTGTGGCTGCTGCCTGCTGGCCTTTGGCTGCTTGCTGGCCTTTGGCAGCAGGGAGCCTTAGAGAGCAGCAGGCGCCCTTCCAGTGTTTTAGAGCAAGGTCTGTGTCAAAGAGGATCTGTGCCTAAAGCTCTCCATCCTCCACAGCCAGCTATGTTCAGTGCAGCCCCCTTGCTTCCGCAATAAACACACACAGAGATTTGCCTTCGATGGTCCGTGTCCTTTTTAATTGTTTAATAGGTGATTTTAAGGGGATTCTGGGGAGTGTCCGCCAATTTTCCAAGGCACTGACACAGCTGGGATGGCCTAATTTTAGGATTCGTGGAAAGGCCAGGGAGGGAGCAACCGCAATTCCACCTGCACTGGGAAGGCAGGTGTGGCTTTAAGCTTTCAGGATTCAGGGAGGGCGTGGTCCAGAGCAAACCCTTGTTTTCTAAGGAGGCCTCCCGATTTTCCTCCTTTTTGCACTTGTCTGGTGGGCAAGCTGCCAAAGACAGCCACCGTTCGGTTTGAGCCCAGCCTTGCCATCCTGGACAAATCTGTGTTCAGAGCGCCCGTCCGGTTTTCCACACTGGTAGGGGTGGCTCTCCGGGAGTAAGAGATAAGGAAGGATTCCTAGCCAGAAGGGAAAAGGGTCCACTTGCAGACTGCCAATTCTGCTTGAGGGCTGCAGGCACTGACGGCTTCGTTCCACCAGGGGGCGCGGCGAAGCCGGTTAGGACGGGAGATGTCTGTGGTTGCCTGAGTTTCACTTTGTTTTCCATGGCTATTGGCCTCAGGATGTTTCTAAAAGCTGAAAAATCGTCCAGGTTCAATTGAGGATTTCGTGCCGTCGGCCACTGGTAAGGTTACGTTTTCTGACACAGAACTGTTCGAAGACACGAGCAGAGGACCCCAGGATTATGACGAATTCGGTTTGAACACAAATCAGGGTCAGCAGGGACAAGGGTACAAGTTTTGTTCTGTCTTGGTTTTCCATCTCGAAATGCTTTCCCATTAGCTAAGGTCCTTTCGTGCACTTGTCCAGCAGTCAAAACGAAGGAGGTCTGTGGTAAAGCTATTTCTTTGGTGTAGCGGTTTCTTAATGTGGTGGAGCAACTTCTTGATGTAGCTATTTCTTTGGTGTAGCGATTTCTTAATGTGGTGGAGCGACTTCTTGATGTAGCGATTTCTTAAGTCATGTAGCGACTTCTTGTTGTAGCGATTTCTGTGGTAAAGCGATTTCTTTGGTGTAGCGATTTCATAATGTGGTGTAGCAACTTCTTGGTGTAGCTATTTCTTATGTCGTGTAGCGACTTCTTATGTCGTGTAGCGACTTCTTGATGTAGAGATTTCTTTGGTATAGCGATTTATTTGGTGGGGGATTTCCCTATTCACCTGACCCCGCTCCCCTCGAAAACTATAATTACCCAGCATTCATGACTCCTGCAGAAGACTCCTCTGACTGCACGGGTACAGGCGCTGCTGTCCTGTGGTTAAGTGCTGCTCAAGGGATGGAGTCTACTTTCTGGTCGGTTCATGTGAATCAGGCCTGCGATTCTGTACCTCTGGTGCTAGAGGCCCAGCCTCCTCTGCTCCCCAGCTTTTTGGAAGACCATTGTCCCTGGCCTCTTCCTTTCTATCAGGTCCTTGGCCCGTTCAGCATCTCACAGAGGTGACTATCAGGAACAACCACTTCCAATTTGGATCAGTGACTTCTTGGAAATCTACCCCATGACCTACTCTTATGGGATCCAGAGCACCTCGGAGCCCAGCACTCCTGACTCCTTGACCTCTGTCTATGAGGAACAGCTGGAGAACACAGTACCTTAGCACTACAGGATACTCTCTGGGACTCCCCTCAGAACACTGTAGCCCTTTTACTTGTGCCTTTCTAGTTTTAACTATATGCCTAGCATGAGACTGTAGCAGGTCTCTATGAACATTTACAGTTTTTAATGTTATGACTCAAATAATGCTGCATCTGATATCTATCTATGTACTTACCTGGTTTGGTTTGGAGCTATTACCTCTCTGGGTGTTAACTTCCAGGGATGGCTGACTACCATTTGCATACCCAATGTTCTTAGAGCCCAGAGAATCAACACGACCCCAGAAATACTTAAGCAATGACGTCACCTGCACCCCTATTTCTACACACTAAGTGATATAACCAATGAAAGCATACTTGACACTGGTGAGAGGCTGAAGAGGGTATGGGGACCCCATGTGCACAAACTATTGCCCTTCACAAGAAGAATGAAGTTGTATGGTCTGCAGAAAGATGCTTATGCCTGGAGACAATCACACCCAGTGGATGACCAAGTCTCCAGATGACAGACATACAATGTCTCTCATTTGTGGCCCTAGGCTTGCAAGATACATGAAATCATGTTTTCCTTTTGTCAAATGGGAGTAGCTGAGTGAAATGTGTGGAGAAAAGTTGGCTAATGATCCCAAGGATGATTGGCAGCAGGAGAGGAAAAGAACACATAGTTGGATGAAATTAGCAACACACAACGCCACGTCATCAGAAACAGAAATTTTGTGAATATATCTGTTACTGATCCATGGCTCTGTTAATACAACATAATCAAAATCAAAGCAACTTATGAAAAAGTGGTTAGTTTGGATTATGGTTTCAGAGGGTTAGAGTCCATGATAGCAGAGAGACTGAATGGCTGAGACTGCTCACAATTTATTCTACCACAAGAAGGCATAGAATGAGAGAGAGAGAGAGAGAGAGAGAGAGAGAGAG
>NW_018392179.1:2290-8012 GCF_900095145.1 Mus pahari | reverse complement strand
TATTCTCAACACACAGCTAATATAAGAGTTTCAAAAATCAAGGCTATGACATGTAGGATATGAAAAAAATAGATGTTTATTAAATCTATATATTAAACTTCCNTTTATTGTGCCAATTTCAAAAGACACAATTCCAGCAAATGGTAAAATTCAGATTCTAGAGGACATTCAGTTTGTAATTTTAGAGTCATTTGATAGAATAACTTGGGACTTTCTTGCGGCTTGATGTAGGCAAGAAGCACAATGCTACTATCTGCTTCTTTCAGAAGTATGCTGTCAATAATTTCTCTAAAGAAACAAAACAAAGNACAGGTTGGAAGAAAAATAGGGAGATCCTAAATAAAAAGGGGAAATAAGGAAAGAAATAAGAAAAGAAAGTAGAAAAAAGAAAGCTTTCTCTCTCTTTATCTCTCTGTCTCTGTCTCTGTGTTTCTGTGTGTCTGTGTGTGTGTGTATGTAAAAATTTTTTGGAGAAGAAGGATTATAAGTACTTTTAGAAAAATAACAAATCTTTCCAGTGGGAATTTCATCAAAAAATAAAGGATTTTTTCTAAAAGGCAAACGAAGAAAAGAACAGCACAGAGCTTGTAACTAAATTCAGAAATGTGTACAGAACTTAGGGTGGAGAACAGGCTGTGGGTAGGTTACAAAGAACATAGCAGAGGCTATGATATCCAGAGAATTCTTTAGAGTCTCTGGTGCACTGCAGGCTCCATGATCCTCTCCAGCCTAGTGTGGCCTCTACAAATGTGGCTTCAGGAGGCTTCCATTGTTAGGTGCACAGTTCTGTTATCAAGAATTCTTGTCCTTGACCCAGGATGCAGTCTCTTGCCTCAAGACTTTTGCTGTCACCTGTTGATGGTGCCTCCTGGGACACTATGCTGATGAACAGGATCTGAAGAAAACTAGTGTTCTTTGGACTTTAATGTGCTAATATGTGAAGTTAAACTAGTAGTCCAAGGGAAGCCAGTTTAACAATATATTGAATCAACAATGTAAATTCAGCCCATACTTCTTTTTCCTTCATGATCTAAATGAGAAACTGGGTCTTCTCATAAAGGCTAAACTTTTCATAAAATCAGCCTTTCAACTTGAAAGTCTATAAATAAATGTTGATTCTGTAAGAACCAATAAGTCATGCTCAGGATTCCTNAGTCTCTTTAATGGAGTCTGAAATAGATGAGATCTCACCCAGCACCCTATTCTGACTCAATTTTGTTTGCCCAGACATTTCTCAGCCCTCTACCCAATGCTCCAATGTGCACACATTTGAGATTTCTTGGCCTTTATCACAGTCCAGATGTAGTAAGTCACCAAAAGAATTAACATAACTTAAATGTATAAGAAAGATATAGGTAAAACTAATTGAGAAAATTTTGCCAATGAATGTTTCAAGTTTCCCCTGATCATTATCTAACTTTGATGCTAATTTGTGGTTCTGCCTTTAAATTCTTTGTACCCCTGAGCTTGGTTTTCATAAACTTTTCAGTGTGACAAAACTGTTCTCTATTTTACCATCAATAAAAAGAACGTAAGACTTTTAGTTTAGTTCATTAACATTATTGTCAATCACTAAATTCTGAAGTTATCTTTAAGTTTATTCTTAAATAAATGTTGAACTTGTACAAAAACATTCATCAATTTNATAAAATACCAATCTATTTAATGTAAAGTCAACCCTTCATGTGAAGAAAATCTAAACTTTAAATAAAAACTGATCTGTTCAATAAAAAGTGAGTTTTTGAATGAAGAGTCAANCATTTATGAAACAAAAGAACAACAAAAAATTCCACCACTTTATTAAAGTGTTCCTTCTAATATAAATTCACCTTTTTCTACACCACTGAAGCCNCAGCAATGTGACTGCCAACATAGAGAGTGAACAAGGAGAACACCAATAGACAGGAAGCCTGGAAGTGGGGGATCCCATGATGCCTGAGCCTTAGAAAAACAAAACAAAACAAAACAAAATCTCCAATCAACCAACCACCAATGACAACAAAATAGGCAAGCCTGGAAGTCTGAGGGTGGCTGGGCTCCTGCAGTGGTACAGGCCTTGGTCCTAGCCCTAGGGAGGCAGAGGTATACTTAGTCCCTCTCTCCCCCTCTCCCTCTCTTCCCCTGTCTTACCCCTTCTCTCTCTGTTTGTCTCTCCCACCTCCACACAGGGTTTCTCTATGTATCCCTGACTAGCCTAGAACTCACTTGGTAGACCAGGGTGGCCCTACTACTCCAAACTCAGCTGCCTCTGCCTCCTGAGTACTGGGATCAAAGGCTGGCTCCACACTCCCNGGTGCAGGGTGATCTCTTGAGTTTGAGGCCACTCTGGTTTACAGAGTGGGTTCCAGAATNGCAAGGACAACACACCGAAAGTCTGTCTTAAAAAACATAAGCAACACCAAAAAAACCACCAACCACAAACACACAAACCAACCTGTCAGACAATCAACACCAACAACCACAACACCAACCCAAGTAACCTGAGAGCAAGAGAACCTCTTCCCCAGGGAAGAGCTCCCTCATGTACACACTGGGGACATTGTGCAGACCAATCAGGTTGTGTTTCTATAATAGGAATACANACATAAACACACATACACACACATACACACAAAATAAAACAACACATATATGACACAAATAGAGGCTGTGACCACAGGGACACATAGAAGGGGATGCAGGGAGGGGGAAGTAAGGCAGGAAAATAGCTACTTACATTTTAATTTCAAAATTCCAAGCTTTTAAGGAAATCAAACTTTTGAGGCAGGCTTGGGGGTGCACACTTTTAATCCAAGCACCCCACAGGCAGCAGGGAAATCCACTGAGTGGAAAGCCAGCCTGGATACATAGCTACTACCAGGACAGCCTGGGCTAAGTAGAGCGATCCTATCTCAAACATAAAAATAAAAACACATTCTTTTTAAGTCAGACCCAATCCTCTAACTAAAGTCAGTTTCATAAATCAATGCTTGTGGGTGTGAAAAGGCAGTGTTGTTTGTGCTTTGTTTGTTGAGTGAATGTTCTTCCTCTGTGAAACACTGTCCTCGTCCTAGAGGGTGTGTCTGCCTTTTAAGACATACTGATTGGTAATAATTACAAAACATAGGTATTTTCTTCTATAAGAGAGCTTCAAAATCATGTTTAGATATAAATGACACTTTTTGTTGAAATTAATACTAAGGTATGGTGCTGTTTCAAAGAAGAACAAACTTAAGATTCAATTGAAAGTGTAACTATAGGACAAGGAAGTTCTTAAAGTTTAAAACTTAAATATGGGATGAGTCTTCCAACATTTACCCAAGACCAGGGTTCAGTGCCTAAACCAGGAGAAATACTTAGTTCCTTCTGAAGTTCAGGATCCTGAATCAGAAGCTGGGTGTTGTCAGAGATGGGATTGATTCTGCTGCTGAGAACACACTCGGTCTACTTTGCATCTCACCTTGGGAAATTCAGTTGCTTTTACTTGGCTAGTTCAAGTGCCCTGCTGGGTGTTCAGTTGCCAGACTTCCTGAAGGAGAATTTTCCCCCATTAGCTCCCCTCACCAGAGGGGTACCACATGTCTCCAGGTCCCCGATACATCCTGGAGAGTGACTGCCCAGTCTCGAGAAATCCTGAGTCAAGCAAACAAATACAAGGCTTTTGCTGTCTGGATTGCTGTTGATCTTACTGTCATCCCTTTCTGTATCCCCCAGCCACCCACCACCCATCCCCCCTAAGGATGGCATCAATCTGGAATTAATATTCATCTAGGATGGAGATCAAAGTCTCCTAGCTCCCAGGGTCACAGATGGAGGCCACGAGGTACTGCGTGGGGTAGATTTCTGTCTGTAAATGCCCACCATTTCCTTTTGGGCTGTGCCTCCAAGTTTCTGAAAGTTTTCTGAGCCTACCCGGTGCACTTCCTCTTTGCTGACTGCAAGAGGTTTTCAGGTGCCAGGGTGACCCAGGCAAGCACAGCTAGAAAGGAGTCAGCTCAGTGGTGTCAAGACTTGGCTGTGTGTTTTCAGTCAATCCCTGACAGTGGTGGACAGGCTGCAGAGGAACTTCAGTCCCCCTAAATCCATGTCAAGCTGCGACCAGTACAAGGTCATCCTCAGGGAGCTGTGTCCAGGTGCTCTGCAACCAGACCAGTACCTTCCCCAGTAAACCCCAGAGTTTACCCTGAAGTGGCTGATTCTTCTAGGTTCTTCTACATCTGCTCAGAGCTGATCTGCATTAGGTTTCTTTTTCTTGGCTGCTGACAGGATCTGCATTTCCTCTTCTGTGCCCAGGTTTGCTTTCAGTTTTTAGCAATGATACAACATAAACCATTCCCCACCCCACCCCCAGCATGCCTGGGGATCTTTGGGTATGGTGGAGGGTTGGCAACCAAGAATTGGCTGTTTTAGCTGGCTGGTAAACTTTTAAAGTGCAGAGCCAGCTGGCTTCAGGGGAGCTTGCCCTATCACAGCAAGCAACTAATCAAGCACAGTGGTCATAAACTTTGTAATACAGAAAAACTGAAACAGAGAAACTGCAGAAGATGGAGATACACAAGGCCTTAGCTATTTAGCTCCCCTTGCTGAGAATTGTGTTTGTGCTATGGAGCCCACTTACCTGTCTGTGTGGTTGATAGAGCAGGGAGAGCCACAGAGGTTCAGCCTGTGTGTGTCCCACCTGGAAAAACTCTCAGCCATGGCCTGGGCCTTGCTACCCAGGTGTTAGGAAGTTTATAATTGGGTGACAGCTGCATCTTGGGCAACTGATTCTTGCAGAGTCCACAGTGATCCTGGCAGCTTGGCTCCTCCCTTCTGTCCTGGAAACAGGCAGTGGAGCTTTCTTAATAGAGATACTGTCATATTCAAGGAATGAGTTTAAACTGTTGTTACTGTAATAATCGAGGTCACAACACATGTGTTGATAAGCCACCCAGAAGGGCATGGCAGAACCTCTTTATACAATATACATTGGTTGCACTGAGCAGGAAAACCTCAGCTCTTTCTGTTACAAGAGCCAGTGTGTGTGAACAGAAACAGGATGTGAGAGCTGCAGTGAGCAAAGTGGAAGCAGGACTAAAATAGACATGAGGACCTTAGGGCTGGAGGCATAGACTCAGGACCACCACTGCAGGGTTGGCTGTAGCCTGAGAGCTGAGTCAGGAAAGGGAGGAGAGGAGGTTGTACTCAGCACAAAGGCCATGGCTAGAGACAGCAGGAGAGACCACAGAAACTCACAGCTGCTACTCATACACACACACACACACACACACACACTCACTCACTCACTCACTCACTTCCGTTGACTTTGGATGATATATCACTTTCTTTGTCATTGTGAAAATGCTCTATTCTTTCACAAATGCTGCCTTCTATTAACATGCCAGGCATTCATCAGGAAGCCTGCAATGGTCCCTCTGCCCTGCAGTCCATATTCTGTTCATGGAGGGAGATGTTGGCAAACTGCATCAGAAATGGAGTGGGAGGTCTTAGGTGTCTCCACCTTGGGACAGAAACAAATACAGTCATCTCAAATGCATTCTTCTCTCTTCAGCCTTCATAGTCATTCTCTTAAGTTGGTTGTTAATTGGAGGGGAAGGGCATAGGTTAAAACTATCCCGTATATATATTTAATTTTCACATATATAAGGTGTATTAGTCAGGGTTCTCTAGAGTCACAGAACTTGCAGATAGTCTCTATATAGTAAAGGAATTTATTGATGACTTACAGTCTGCAGTCCAAATC
>NW_018392179.1:0-2180 GCF_900095145.1 Mus pahari | reverse complement strand
TCTTAATCTTCTGGATTCAATCACCACTGTGTCTCAAGATCTCCATACCAAGATCCAGATCAGAAACTTCTATCTCCCAGTCTCCAGATTAGGTTCACTGGTGAGCCTTCCAATTCTGGATTATAGTTCATTTCAAATATAGTCAAGTTGACAACCAGGAATAGCCACTACATAAGGTATTTCATATCAATATGCAAAAGAATACTATCTTAGGGTTTCATTGCTGTGAAGTAAGAGACACCATAACCATGGCAACTCTGCATTTAAATTTGATTTTATTATTCTTCTGCTTTATTTATACACTTTACATCCCACTCACTGATCCCCAACCCTGGTCACACCATCCCACAATTTTTCTCCCCCCCTCTTCTCCTCTGGAAGGTGAGAGATCCTGGTTATACCAACCCCCACCCCATGGCACTTCAGGTCTGAGAGGCTGGGTGCTTCCTCTCCCTCTCAGGCCAGACAAGCCAGGCCAGCAAGTAGAACATATCCTAATTATATGCAACAATTTTTGGCAAATCCCCCACTTCTCAGATGCTCAGGACCCACATGAAGGTTAAGCTGCACATCTGCTACCTATGAGCAGGGAGGCCTAGCTCCAGCCGGTGCATGTTCTTTGGTTGGTGGTTCAGACTCTGAAAGTCCTAAGGGTCCAGGTTAGGTGACTCTGTTGTTCTTCCTGTGGAGTTTCTATCACCTTCAGGACCTACAATCCTTCTTTCTATTCTTCCATAAAAATCCCCAAACTCCATCCACTATTTGGCTCTGGCTGTCTTAGGCAGTTGCTGGATGGAGCCTCTCAGAGGACAACGTGCTCCTGTCTGCAAGCATAGCAGAGTATCAATAATAGTGATAAGGATTGGTGCTTGCCCATGGGATGGGTCTCTAGTTGGGCTGTTTATTGCTTGTCCATTCCCTTAGTCGATGCCTGCATTACTTACAGACAGAATAAATTTTGGGTTGAAAGTTTGGTGGGTACTTTGATGTCTCTATTGCTCCACTGTCTGCATACAGGAAGTGTACCAACGTACTTTCTCGTCTATGAGATTTAGTGCATCAGGTTTTATATTGAGGTCCTTGGTCCACTTAGACCTTAGTTTTGTATGGGATGATAAGTATGGATCTATTTTCATTCTTCTACACTTAAACATCCAGTTAGTTCAGCAGAGAAGTTTTCATTTTTCATTGTGTGGTTTTGGCTTCTTTATCAAATATCAAATGTTCATAGATGTACTGGTTTATTTCTGGGTCTTTGATTCAGTGGCATAGATCAATGAGTGTTTCTGTACTAATACTGTAGTGGCTATTCCTGGTTGTCAACTTGACTATATTTGAAATGAACTACAATCCAGAATTGGAAGGCTCACCAGTGAACCTAATCTGGAGGCTGGGAGATAGAAGTTTCTGATCTGGATCTTGGTATGGAGATCTTGAGACACAGTGGTGATTGAATCCAGATGATTAAGACAGGAAGATCTCCGAGAGCAAGGTCATCTGAGATTACAGGTGTGGTGGCTACACCTTTAATCTGGGCTACACCTTCTGCTGGGGACCATATAAGGACATTGGAAGAAGGGAGTTTAGCTCTCACTCTTCTGCCTGCTTGCTGTGTGGGACTAAGCAACTGCCAGACCCTTGGACTTCCATTCACAGCTACTACTGATCCATTATTGGGACTTGGACTGCAGACTGTAAGTCATCAATAAATTCCTTTACTATATAGAGACTATCCGTTAAGTTCTGTGACTCTAGAGAACCCTGACTAATACAAACACCATATAGTTTTATTATTATTAATCTATAGTACAGATTGAGATCAGGGACAATNTTTCTCCCATTGTTCTTTTATTGTTCGGGACAATTTTGGCTATCCTGGGTTTTTTTTTCTATATTAAGCTGAGAATTGATCTTTCAAGGTCTGTAAAAAAAATGTCTTTAAATTTTGATTGGGATTACATTGAATCTGTAGATTGCTTTTGGTAAGATGGCCAGTTTCATTATCTTAATCCTATCTATCTATGAGCAAAGGAGGTCTTCCGTCTTCTGATATCTTCTTCAACTTCTTTCTTCAGGGATTTGAAGTTCTTGTCATGCAGATCTTTTACTTGCTTGGTTAGAGTTACAACAATATATTTCTTTCTAGGTTCATTTATCAGGAGGGCTACTGACATCTTTGA
>NW_018392178.1:0-43272 GCF_900095145.1 Mus pahari | reverse complement strand
TTCAGCTATTAAAAACAATGAATTTATGAAATTCTTGTGCAAATGGATGTATCTGGAGGATATGATCCTTAGTGAGGTAACCCATTCACAAAAGAAGTCACTAGATATACATTCACTGATAAGTGGGTATTAGTCCAGAAACTTAGAATACCCAAGATACAATTTGCAAAACACAAGAAAACCAAGACAAAGGAAGAACAACCTATGGATACTTCATTCTTCCTTAGAATAGGGAACAAAATACCCATTTAAGGAGTTACATAGACAAAGTTTGGAGCAAGGACGAAATGATGGACTATCCAGAGACTACCCCACCTGGGGATCTATCCCATCATCAGCCACCTAACAAGACACTATTGCACATGCCAGCAAGGTTTTGCTGAAGGGACCCTGATATAGCGGCCTCTTGTGAGGCTGTGCCAATGCCTGGCAAGCACAGAAGTGGATGCTCACAGTCAGCTATTAGATGGAACACAGGATCCCCAGTGGAAGAGCTAGAGAAAGTACCCAAGGAGCTGAATGTGTCTTCAACCCTATAGGTGGAGCAACAATATGAACTAATCAGTACCCCCAGAGCTCATATCGTTAGTTTCATATATAACAGAAGATGGCCTAGTCGGTCATCATTGGGAAGAGAGGCCCCTTGGTTTTGCTAACTTTTTATGCCCCAGTACAGGGGAATGCCAGGGCCAAGAAGTGGGAGTGGGCGGGTAGGGGAGCAGGGGGAGTGGTATAGGGGACTTTGGGGATAGCATTTGAAATGTAAAGAAATGTAAAGAAAATATCTAATAAAGAAATGTAAAGAAAATATCTAATAAAAAAATAAACTTTAAAAAAAAGCTCTCACCAGAAAAAAAAAAAATCTAAACAATGTGGAAACCATGAAACTCAGAATAGATAGAACAATCAGGAAGAATAAACGAAATCCTTGAGTATTCACCATCCATGCCTTCAAGAGCAAATACTTTGCAAAAACATACTCAAGTTTTGAGAGAATTCAACTGACTTCAATGACTATGAACATCCATCTCTGACTTGTTATATTTCTAAATGGAAAAAATGGATCTGTTTGCTCTCATAGTAACTTCTCAAGATTGGGCATGTCATGCCATGTTCCTGGGATCTCTTTATACACATGACAAATTTTGTAGGCCTAGTTAAACCCAGTCTGTCACAAGTAACAACAACCAAATCATATGTCCAGAAAGTGTTTATTTAGAAAAAAAAATATGTTCAAGAAAGATGGATGAAAACAAGAGAGCCTGAAAAGTGAGTTTGATCAAAAGTTATCAATACTTGTTGGAAATCTCCAAAAAATAAAATATAAGGCTAAAAGAAAACCCGTGACATTTAGTACTGTATACTCATAAAGGTTCACACAGTGAAGCAAATTGCATTTTCCCTCGAGCCTGATCAGATTAAAGTAAGGAGGAGTGAGGGACCCAAGATGATTCCTGGTGGAATCCTGTCAACCAGTAACATGTGAACTTAAGGCAAAGTTTGTCAAACTGTCAGTAGTAACACCTTTGGGGTGAAATGACTATTTCATAGGGGTTAAAAATGACATATCCTGAATATTACATGTTAAAATTACAGTTTATAACAATATAAATTTAGTTATGAAGAAAAAATTAAAATGTTTATATTTTTGTCATCACAACATGAAGAACATTAGTAAAAGGTTGTAACATTAGAAAGGTTGAAACTCACTGATTTAAGAAAGGGGAGTTTAGGGTGATAAGTTTAAAGTGGTGCTAATTCTAAACTTCCTGCTACTTCATTCATTATTTAGACTTTTTTTCTGAATCTAAATGGAGTGAATAATTTTCTTAGTATATGGAATTTATTTACCCTGTCAATTCATTGTTTGTATGGATAAGTAAAGAGAATATAGCCATAATGGAGAATATAATAGTTGGCACAGTATTTAGAACACTAGAGGGCTACTATTATATTTGGAAATAAACTGAGAACTCACTGATTTCAGTTTTTTGCCAAAATAGAGTTGAATGAGAGTGTGAAGTTTTGTTATTGTTACATAACAATATTCCCTTGATTAGGTCATGTTAATGAAACTCACTGGATCCATAACTTGGAGTAACAACCTAGTTTTTGGATATTCAAGGGACATATAAGTTCTACCCACATGCAAAATTATCTTTTATCTTTTCAAGCAGTATTTCTTTTTCATGGGGGTGAAGTAAAATCTCCTCAGTATTCTTTAAGTCATCTTCTATAATTTGGCAGCTAATCAAGATAATTGGTTCTTCCTCAGAGTCAATGAGTTCTTCCCAATCCTTTTTCAGAACCTGAAGTAGACATAGAAGATTGTAACAAGGTTTACAGTAAGAAATTCAAAACATATCCAAATTTATTTGTAGAGGATGAAATAGGATAAACAGAGATTGTGAGCTCAAGACTAATTCTACATCTTTATGGTAAACTGATATCCTGATACTCAGAGTCAATGAGTCTTATCTTGAGGGAAATCTCAAAAGTGAGGTCCTTACTCAGCACTTTAACAGGACCATTTCAAATATTTGGGGCAATTTTCCAGGGATTCTCTACATCCAACTTTTTTATATTAACACAAAAATATATATTAGTCTATTGAAAAAAGTAAAATGATGTAGTGAAATAATTGTTATTTTGTTTTGTTTATGATAGTGATAGTAACAAAACTGATAACTAAATGGCACTAGTTCAAATTTATACATACATTATTTGTAGAAATATACATGCATGCATTAAATTCAGTGTATCAAACAAGGCTTGTACATTATCAGAACAGGAATCTAGACTTAAATGTCATTTTCGTGGAAAATGAATAAGAGGAATATCTAAGCTCAGATTAAATGTATGACTCCACTATATATTTTCTCTGATATTTCACGTTGGGTTATTCACATGAAAATGAACAAGGATAGATTTTGTTACATTTTGTAGATCTGTCATCATATATCCAACATATAGTATGGCCAATATGCCTAAATTCTTACCTATATTTTATTCCCAAGTACAGAAAATGTGAGGCAGTGTTTGAATAAATAGACCAACCTCACTTACCAATTACATGTAGAAAGAAAGGGCATGCTTCACAGCTTTAATAAACATTTCATTTTCTCTAAGCCTGAGTTGTTATCTCCATTCTATTTCTATTAAACTCAAAAGAAAATGTAAAAATTTTCCTTTCAAATTTCAAAATGAGTATTCATAGGAGAAAAGGTAATACTAGTTTTCTCCTTCTTATACCACCTTTCTTTGTAGGTAATTTTTTCATATTGTTTTAAGTATTTATAATTATAATTAATAGAGTCCTTATTACAAAGAAAAAATTTAAGAATTACTGAGGAAAATTCATAAAATATATTATTTTAAGAGTGTTCATATTTAATGAAAATTATATAAGCAATTCTATTTAAAGTTATCTATATGCTACACAAATAGGTAGGGTGTAGTTATGACTTCAGTTTGAAGCAGATCCATTATGGTAGAGAGGTGAATAAATAATTTTGTCTGTTAGTCTTCATAATCAGCTTTACTTAAAATGAAATCATTGGTACAGTGCTGTTTTTTTCTGATCCACCCTCACATTTCACTTTGAGAACATTTCAACAGAAGACTTGTTTCATATCTGAATCCAACACTTCATTCTTTACAACAGACATGTATCACAATTAGCTAAGTATCTAATCATACGTTGACAATTACAGTATATTTGTAGTGTATCTCCATTGTCATGGGGTACTTAGTGACAGGGTCAATTGCCAGCTGTCACAGATGGCTCTTATACCTGCCAGTGGCAGAGAGTGCAAACTTATTCTCTTATAACCATAGCCCTTTAAGTGCTACAAGACTCACTCAAAATACTGTCCCCTATCAGATCTTTGGATGTGTTCAATTTCACAAAGTTCTTAGGTATAACTAAAATGATTATCAATTTTAAACTTACCACTCCTTCAGTGAATATTGATGGTGACAAAAGAATGAGGAGAAAATACATTACTGGAAATGAAACGATGGCTGAAACTAACCAAAGAAGATATCATAGTTGAAGCACATAGTATGTGAAACACAGAAGGAATCTCTGAGTATCAGGATATCAGTTTAGCATAAAGATCTAGAACTAGTCTTGAGCTCACAATCTCTGTTTATCCTATTTCATCCTCTACAAATAAATTTGGATATGATTTGAGTTTCTTACTGTAAACCTTGTTAAAATCTTCTATGTCTACTTCAGGTTCTGAAAAAGGATTGGGAAGAACTCATTGACTCTGAGGAGGAACGAATTATCTTGATTAGCTGCCAAATTATAGAAGATGACTTAAAGAATACTGAGGAGATTTTACTTCACCCCCATGAAAACGAAATACTATTTGAAAAGATAAAAGATAATTTTGCATGCGGGTAGTTCCCAAGCAACTATATGTGACAAACTCTTTAACAATATAAGAAGAAAGAGATACTACATAGGATCACTGTAGATTTATTGTGCCAACCTTGCCTCTAATAGGACTGATTCATAAGCTAAACAGCTTTCCTGATGACTCAGCTGTGCATTTGCAAAAGGGGAAAAATTCCTACTTTCTTTCTAAACATTTCTATTTCCCTGTCATCAAAAGAAAATTTTGAGAAAAAATTACAAATTTTTGAAAATTGCTTTCCACTGTGCATCATCTTTTATTTTACAACTCTCTGTATATAGAGTTCTATACTAGACATGAATAGTGTGTCAGCATTGTGATTATGCAGGCAGAAACATATAAACACCTAAGAAACACATTGTTTGAAGAACAATTGTAAATTATGATGTTTTACTTAATTGTATCAAATTTCACTTTGCTCCATTAGTAGAAAATGTAAACATAATTCATGAATTATAAATTTATTCTAACTGATGGCATTCAGTTCATACTTTGCTGATGGGGTATTTCATATTGCTTTTAATAATGAAGCATATTTGTTCAGTCTCATTATGTTTATTCTCAGTAGTTGCCAAATTCTACATTCCGTGGATGCTTGTAGAACTTCTTAGAGTGGACACATTAGCATTGCTGCTGGAACTCATAAAAATATTTTATCTTGTAAATTGAATGGGTAGTACCTTATATTGTATAGTGTGTGTATATTCTGCAACCCATATTATTTTTAAAATTCATGTTATTTGCCTCAAATTTTTATATAGCTCAAAGACAATGCAAAGGCATTATCATCAAGCAGCTATAAAAATTTCCATTTTGAGCATCATTTATCTTTTTCCATCATTCAAATCATTCTATAATTCCATAATGATTCCTTTCAAATTGGTGTCTCTAAAATTTCTTTGGAATTTATGACTAAAATTTGAGTCAGAATCTCTCCACTCATATCTGTAATATCATTTTTCCCCTTGTACTTCATACAGACAAAAAAGTAACAATGACCTACAGAACATTCTTGGTAGTACTGAATGATAATATAATCATTGCCTATAACTAATAGAATGGAGGCATTCACTCTTCTATTGGTGAACCAATTAATTGGGAATTGCAAGTAAGGCTTCTGTTTCTTCTGAAACTTAAGGAAATGATTTTCTTGTTATTATCCTGTACAAATGAAGAAATGTATTGAAATTGAATTTTCTAGTCATCTGTTTGATGAGTTTCTATATACAACTTCCTTCTTGACGAGGTTCATACTTGAAGATTGCTTGGTAGTCCCATTACTTCCATGTACATTTCCAAATCGGAGGAACTGATGTGTCTCTAGCCACTATAATTTTTGCACTGTAACAACTATCATCTTGAAACTTACATTTTTGATTTACAGTCTTAACTCGAATTGCATGTTTCACAGGATTTCAGTTCCTGTTTAAGTCTCCTTTGCTTCTCTGATTCTTTGGGATTCCTCCTTTCCTTGTGAAGAGGTGACTTTAGAGGTTTGAAATCAGATGCAGATGTGCTACACAGCCTGCTATTTCAAGCAAAGTGTTTTGATTGAAGAGTTTCTCCTGGCTTCTGATTCTTGAGCATCAGACAATTTAAGACAATGATGTTGGATCTCAGCCATGAGTACTTGCCTTTCATGTATTGTTGGATCAACAGTCTACTGTTTCTCTTTACTGGTGGTAATTTCCATTTGTTCCTGTTTCAAATGAGAGACAGGGAGGGGAGATTCATATCTATTTTCACAATATCAGTTTGCCATTTTAGTTCACAGGTTTGTTTTGATTTGGTTTGGTGTGGTTGTGCTCATATTAACTATATTTCTAAATATTTTCTATTTTTCCACCCTTTCATATTTCTTGCTATGGGTAAATGGGTGATAGGGAAAGGCTGGGAGTCAGAAAGGAAACAAGTGGGAAATATCTCTTGATCTAGGACTGGGGAGAATACCAGGAATCTATGATGGTGAGTCTAGCTGAGATCCTGCAATAGGGTGTGTAGAGACTTAAGTGGCTATCCTATGTAGCCAGCCAAGAATACCAAACGACTTTTGGGGACAATAATTCACCCATAAAAACTTTGTACTGGCTAGTTTTGTGTCAACTTGACATAGCTGGAGTTATCATAGAGAAAGGATCTTTAGTTGGGGAAATGTCCCCATGAGATCCAGCTGTGGTGCATTTTCTCAATTAGTGATAAAGGGGGAGAGGCCCCTTGTGGGTTTGACCATCTCTGGGCTGGTAGTCTTGGATTCTACAAGAGAGTAGAGTAAGCAAGCCAGGGGAGGCAAGCCAGTAAAGAACAACCCTTCATGGCTTCTGCATCAGCTGCTGCTTTCTGACCTGCTTGAGTTCCATACCTGACTTCTTTCAGTGATGAATAGCAATGTGGAAATGTAAGCTGAATAAACCCTTTACTCCCCAACTTGTTTCTTGGTCATGATGTTTGTGCAGGAATAGAAACCCTGACTAGGACAAACTTCAACCCCAAATATTCTTTCATTAAGTTCTGAAGAGATAAAGATAGAGCAGAGACTGTGTCAAAAGTCCAACCATCACTGACACAACTTGAGTCCCATTCCATGAGTTAGAAACAACCTGACACTATAAAGATGTTCAGCTATCCTGCAAACCGAAGCCTAACATAACTATCTTTTAAGGCATCATAAAGCAGAGAATGGAGGGAGATGAACACCAACAATCAAAGAGAAGTTAGATAGTCTTCTGGAAGTGGGATATAATACTAAGCAAACTTAGGGTCTCAGGCCACAACAAGAAAAATTACAATGTCAACTAGCCTGTGCCCACGGTGGCTCACAGATACTGGGCCAACATGCAATGATCATACAGAGTATGGAACATCTCTCCATACTTGTAGCAACTATTCTGCTTGGTCTTCATATGGGAACCCTAACAAGCAGAGTGGGACAGTCTTTGTCTATGTTCCCTTCTATTGGATCACTTTCCCCCTCCCTGGAATCCTTGCTTGGGCCTCACTGGGAGAGAATGTATATATTCCTTATGCAACTAGATGCTCCTGAGTGTGATGGTACCCAAAGTTTTGGTCCCTCCTTTCTGCGGAGAAGGCAATAGAGAAAAAGAGATGGAATTGAAATAGAAGATTATGAGGAAAGGAGGGAGTAGGGGTTTTGATTGGAATGAAGTGTGAAGAAAAAAATAAACAAAAAAATTCCAAAAATAGGAGAAGACGACATAGCAAATTTCATGGTAAGTTGCCCCTTCTTAGTTATATTCAAACATGCTCACTTATATAGTCCCCTCTTTTTAGCATGTTTCTTTGTGTCTATTGATAGTACCATGTTTATCCTGCACTTTATGGCTAATCTCCACTTATAAGTGACTAGATACTGTACCTGTACTTCTATCTTTCTGTTATTTTACTTAGCATGCTATTATTAAGTTCCACCCCTTTGTTTGCAAAAATTCATGATATCTTTTTTTAATAGCTTAATAGAATTCCATTGTACAGAAGTACCACATTTTCTTTATCCATTCTTCAGTTATGGTACATATAATGTGTTTCAAATTACTGGCTATTACAAATAAAGCTGTTATGAACATAAATGAGGAAGTGTTCATGTAGTATAATGGGGCATGTTATGAGCTTTGTTATGAGCTCAGGAGTGGTATAAATATGTCTTGATATAAAACAATTCCCAGTTTTCTGAGATACCACTAAATTGATTTCCAACCTTGTACAATTTTGCTCTCGCACTACTAAGGCTGGAGTATTCCTATGTTCCAATTCCTCTCCACCATGTGCTTGAGTTTTTCTTCTTAGCCATTCTGAGATTCGTAAGATTATATCTCAGGGTCATTTTACTTGCTTTTCCCTGATTACTAAAAAATGGAATATTTATGTAAATGCTTCTTGGACATTATTGAATACTATATTAAAAATTCACTGTTTAGCCCTCTTCCCCTTTTTAAATTGGGTTAGTTGTTTGTTGGTTTCAACTTTCTTGAGTGCTATATTGCTTTTTATATTATCCCTTTGTCAGATTTAGGCTTAGTGAAGATATTTTTCCAATGTATAGGCATTTGTTTTGCCTACTGATGATGCCATTGGCCTTAAAGTAACTTTTCATTTTCAGGAAGTTTCATTTGACAATTGTTAACCATAGAGCCTGAGAACTTGGTGTTCTGTTCAGGAAATTATCTCCTGTAACAATTTGTTCAAGGGTTTCCCTATCTTCTCTTCTATTAGACTTAGTGTATCTGGCTTTATTTTGAGGTCTTTGACTTGGACTTGTGGTTTCTGTGGAACAATAAACATGGATCTATTTGTATTCTTCTACATGCTGACACATAGTTAGAATTGCTCCATTTGTTGAATATGATTTCTTTTGTCCATTGTATGGTTTTGCCTTCACTGCCAAAAATCAAATGTGCATAGGTGAGGTATGTGTGTTTATTTTTTGGTCTTGATTAAATTCCATTGATCAATCTGTCTCTTTCTGTACAGATACCATACAATTTTATTACTATTGCTCTGAAATACAAAGTAAACTTACACATGATGATACCTCCAGAATTTTTTCTATTCTCCTGAACTTAAAAAAAAAAAAACAAAAAAACTATTGTGGATGTTTTGTTTTCACACCTGAACTTGAGACCCATTCTTTTGAATTCTACAAAGAACTGGGATTAATTTTGATCAGAATTGTGTTGAATCTATAGTTTATGTTTGCTAAAATGCCATTTTCACTGTGTTACTCATACAGATCCATGAGAATGGGTGGTAGTTTCATATTCTGATATCTTCTTCTATGTCTTCTTTTAGACATTTGAAGTCGTTATCATATAGGTTTTTCACTTGCTTTGTTAGAGGTACACAAGATATTTTAAACTACTTCTGTTGTTTTTAAACAATTCTTGTCTCACTAATTTCATTCTCACCACCTTAGTATTTGCATAAAGGAGGAATACTGATGCTTTTGTTTGTTTGTATGTTTTTGGGTTTTGTTTTTTTTTTTTTTTTTTTTGGTTTTTGTTTTTAGTTTATATTGCATCCAGCTACTTTGCTGAAGGTATTTATCAGCTGTGGGATTTCTCTAGTAGAATTTTGGAGGTTGCTTACATATACTATCATATCACGTGCAAATAGTAATGCCATGGCTCCTGTTTTTTTAATTTGTAATACATTGATGTCCTTTAGTTATCTTATTGTTCTAGCTAGAACTTCAAGTACTATGTTGAATAGACAGTGAGAGAATATTGTGTTTTGTCTTATCAATGATTTAGTCATATTGCTTTAAGTTTTTTCTCCATTTAACTTAATGTTATCAAGTTGATTAGTTTATTTTGCTTTATAATGTTTAGGTATGCACCTGTGTCAAAAACTTTTGAAATCAAACTTTTATGATCAAAGTGAGTTAGAATTTCTCAAGTGTTCTTTCAATATCTAATGAGATAATCACATGATTTCTTTCTTTCATTTACTTTACATGGTGGATTATATTGATGGAATTTTTGTATAATGAGTCATACCTGCATCCCTGTAGAAAATCCTTATCCATGATGATGGATAATGATTTAATGTGTTCTTGGATTCAGTTTGTAAGTTCTTTTCTTTTTCATTGAGTATTTTCACATCAATGTTCATAAAGGAAATTGGTCTGAAATTCTTTCTTTTTCCAAGGCTAAGCATTGGATTGAAGTTGGGGACCCCTATGAAATTCATAGGGGAATGATTAAAGGAATGTAATAGGATGGCAACTTCATAGGCAGACCAACAATTTTAATGAACGGGGATTCCCTCGGAGATCCCAGATACTGAGCAAAACCAAAGAGCATACCTGGTCTAGTTCAAGGCCTGTGGCACATTTGTAGCATAAGACTGCATTGTCTGGCCTCAGTAGGAGAGGACATGTCACACAATGTAGAGACTCAATGTCCCAGGAAAGGGAGATTCCTGAAGGGTACCCTGTCAGATGTGAAGGTGAGGGCTTAAGGGAAAATTTATATGAGTATGTCAGAATGTGGAAAGATATGGTATGTAAACAAATTAAATAATTATTAATACATGTATAAATGAGAAATTGACTCCCCCCTTTATTTTCATTTTATTTCTGTAACAATGTGACATAATAGCTTATATCTTCTTTAAACTCTGATGGCAGTTTTTACTTAATACAGAATGGCTTCACATGAATAAGGACTTGTAGGTTTCAGTGAAACAATACAAGAACAATAAGGAAATGTTTGAGCACTCCTTAGGTATAGATAATTTATTTCACAGATTGTTCTATACATAAGAAGGAAATTAATCCCATTGACCTCCTATGAAGAACAGTGCAGCTATATAATTAAGGGAGATGTTGACTGGTCTTACACAGAATGTCCTTGTCATGAATATTTTTCTTTTCACATGCAAAGATACACTGCAATGCCAGCAAACCCAATTATTGTTGAATCAGAGAGTGTAAAATAAAGGAATATACCTTTTCTCCCAATATAGAAGGGCTATCAGGAAGGTACTTTGCTGATTGTAAGGAGGAAGAACTCTTGCCTAAAATCTACAGATGAGTCAGTGGCAAGAAAACTGTGGGATATTGGTTAAGTGATTGTTTGCATTTTTAAATAGTAGTAAAGTAACAGGGTTATATAAGATAGTATAAGATAATCCATTACATCTTTGATCAAGAATATTATGTTGTGAGCATGTGAGACTTGAAAACAATGAATTTATGAAATTCTTAGTCAAATGGATGGATCTGGAGGATATCATCGTAACTGAGATAACCCAATCACAACAGAACACACATGATATGTACTCACTGATAAGTGGATATTAGCCCAGAAGCTCAGATTACCCAAGATACAATTTGCAAAACACATGGAAGTCAAGAAGAACGAAGAGCAAACTGTGGATACTTTGATTCTTCTTAGAAAGGGGAAAAATTCCCATTGAAGAGTTACAGAGACAAAGTTCAGAGCACAGACTGAAGGAATGACCATCCATAGACTGCCCCACCTGGGAATCCAGGCCATAAACAACCACCAAACTCCGACACTATTGTGAATGCCAACCAGAGCTAGCTGACAGGAGCCTGATAAAACTGTCTCCAGAGAGGCTCTGCCAGTGCCTGACAAATACAGAAGTTGATGCTCACAGCCATCCACTGGATAAAGCTTATGGTCTTCAATGAAGGAGATAGAGAAAGTACCCAAGGAGAACAAGGGGTTTGCAGCCCCATGGGAGGAACAACAATATGAAGTAACCAGTACCCTCAGAGCTCCCAAAGACTAAACCACTAGTCAAAGAAAACTCTTGGTGGGACTCATGGATCTAGCTGCATATGTAGCAGAGGATAGCCTAGTTGGTCATCAATGGGAGGAGAGGACCTTGGTCCTGAGAAGGTTCTATGTACCAGTATAGGAAAATGCTATGGCCAGGAAGCAGGAATGGGTGAGTTAGGGAGCAAGGGGGTGGGGGAGATAATAGGGGAGTTTTGGAGTGGAAACTAGGAAAGGGGATAACATTAGAAATGTAAATAAAGAAAATATCTTAAAAAAAGAAAAAAGAAAGAAAAGAATCTCACAATAATACTAAGAAGTGCACATGCATATTTGAGGGCATTGCTATTATTTGGGGCTAAGGCAAAGTTCAGAAAAAGATACTATAAATATGGATCATAACTAGAGCATGCAACAGAATTATGCTTTATTGAATAGAATTAGGCTGTTTTAACTGTTAAAGATGCTGGTATTTAAAAGATATCTTAAAAGGTTTTCCAAAATTTAGAATTTCACAGCAAAAATATTCAGAATTTACAACTACGTTTGTTTTATGGAAATACTAAGACTAATGTGTGCACATAATTCATAACTTGGAATAAATAAATGATGTAAGTTTAACAAAATGGTAAGAAGAGATCTGGGTAGGAAAGGGAATGGGGAGAGGGGAATGTGATCTTTTATTGGGTGGGAGTCCTTACTGAAGTCCTGAGGGCCAGCAGAAAAAAATGGAACCGGGCAGCCTTCAAGGTAGGAGACTCCCAGAACTCAAAGGGAGGGACCTTAGATGAAATGTCCTGCAGTGGTGAGAGGGAACTTTTACAGCCCACATCCAGCAGGAAGACAGGGCATCAAGTAAAGATTGGATTTGCCATCCCACAATCAAAACTCTGACCCATAATTTTTCCTATCTGAAAGAACTGAAGGATGAAAATAGAGAGGAGCCTGAGGAAAAGAAGTTCCAGCAACGGGCCCAAATTTGGATCCAGCTCAAGGGGTGTCCCCATGGATGGCAGTTTTACTGAGACTACGGAGTGCTCACAAAAAAGAACCTATAATAATTACCCTACAAAAAACCCAACAGGCAACTGAAAGAGTCAGATGCATATATTTATACCCAATCATTGGACAGAAGCTACTGAACCCTGTGGTTGAATTTGGGAAACGCTGGAAGAATCTTTGGAGGAGAGTCACCCTGTAGTCTCATTTAAACTTGATCCCAGAGATCTCTCCAACCTGGGACCTCCTACCAGGCAGCATACTCTAGTTGATATGAGGACACCAAAATATATACAGCAATGGACTGCTGGAGCTGGGTTTATGCAGAGAAAATCCACCTAACCCTCCAGAAACTGGAGCACCAAGGAGTTTAGAAGTCTGGTGGGTGGGCAGTGGAATTGGGTGGTGAGGACATACTCATGGAGACAGGGGGTTTGGAGGAAGAATGGGATTTGTAACAGTCAAAGAGAGAACCTGGAGGGTAATAAAATCTGGACTATAAAAAATGAGATTAAATAAAATTAAAAAAAAAAGAAAAAATATACCTATATCATGATTTACAATGAGCTCTGTACTATGACTATTAGTATGATTTAATATGACAAGGTAAAACATGATGTAAAGGAAGTCATTTGATTGTAATATTAAATTAAATTAATTGTCATTTAATTGTAAACTATGAATCTAATATACTATTTCTCAATTTACATGACTAAATTTTTGGCATTTTTTTCTGTTTATTTATTTTTCACAGAAAAAAAGTTATCATTGTGTGGACAGAGTACTGATTTTGGTATGTTTTGAAAGTAATTTTTTTAATTTATATTTAGTCCATAATCTTTGTATTCAGCTTTATATTTCATTTCTGTTAGATTTTCTCCTTCATATTAATTCAAATATATATGATTAAATATCATAAATATATAAATATCATATCACTAATTCATATATATGATTAAATATCATTAATAAATATGAATCATATATTAATTCATATATATATATATATATATATATATACATGATTAAAATAATTTAAGGTAAAGAGTGCATTTATTTGGAAGAATGTCTTCATATATGACAGAAGATGGATTTTTTGGACATCAGTGGGAGGAGAGGCCATTGGGCCTGAGGGTGTTCAATGCCCCAGTGTAGGGGAATGCCAGGACAGGAGGATGGGAGTGGGTGGGTAGGAGAGCACCATCATATATGCAGGGGATGAATAGGGGGTTTCCCACGGGAAGACCAGGAAAAATGAAAACCTTTGTAATGCAAATAAATAAATTATCCAAGAAAAAAAGGAAACAATCCCAGAAATAAAACATTGAACAACTTAAAACGAAGTAAGTCATTCCTACATTTAGTGGATTTATGAAAGTGACTAAGAAGTTCAGCTATCTGTTTGTCTTAAATTAGTTGCTATGACTGTTGAACCAAAAAAATATACATGACATATATGAGGAAAACTTCCTATATATAAGTTGTTGTAATACTATCCCAAAGGACATTTTAGGATACCAAGAATCTGGTAATTCAAATTTCAAAGACAAACGTATTTATTTATATTATTATATGTTTGACATTCATTAAACTATTGTACTTTTATATCTCATATTCATATTTGTTTATAACTCATTAGATTTTAGAAAAAGAAGACACATCCTGGATATTAGTAAATCACACATCTGTGTTTGTCTATTTTGAATTATCTGAGAGCAATTTGATTTCAGAATATAAGTGAAGAAGGAATATTATATATATATATATATATATATATATATATATATATATATATATATATGATGGGAGTGTAAACAGGTATAGCCACTATTGATATAAATGTGGTGATTTCTCAGAACGTTGGGAATCTATTTACCTCAAGATCCAGGAATACATACTCTTGATATATACTCAATAGATACTTCACCATGCTACTTATGTAGTTGGTCAATTATTTTCAGAAGGACTTTATTTGTAATAGCCAGAAATTCGAAGCATTCTACATCTACATTAACTGAAAAATGGATAGAGAAAATGTGGTACACTTACACAATAAATTCTTTCTAAGGTATTAAAAATAAATAGTAAAATTAAACTTGCCAGCATGCGCATGGAACTAGAAACAATCATTTGACTAAGCTAAGACAGATTCATAAAATTAAGAATGAGTGGGCAGGGGAGCAGGGCAGAAGGAGGGTATAGGGGAAATTTAGGATAGCCTTTGAAATGTAAATGAAGAAAATATCTAATAAAATAATAAAAAATGAAAATTAAACATAGTGTATGATCACTTATAACTGAATATTAGAAGTAAAGTAAAGACTAAATATCCAAATATCCTCAGACCCAAAGAACCTAAGAAACCAATAGCCTTCAATTGGGGAACATGTAAATCTCATGTAAAGGGGAAATTTTATTGACATCCTCAGTAGATATGGAGAGTGGACTATATATTGTTGTGGTGTGGGGATGGGAACAGATGGAATAAGGTGTGGGGAGGATAGAAGGAGAGAATACTAGGAACAAGATTGGAATTTGATTGTATCACTTGGAAGTGGTAGAAACCTAGGTCCAGGTAAACTCCTAGAAATTGATAAGGGTAATGCCAACTAAGACTCTTACCTTGGGAGGATGTGGAGTATGAACTGCCCATCTCCTGTAACCAAGCAAAATATTCAGTGGAGGGATTGTAAGATCAAGTCAGGTAAATAGATACGACTTACAATTTGCTCTGCTTATAAGATGTACTTGCATAAGTATGGCAAAGAAATTTAGAGAATGATCAATGGCTCATTGACCCTGAGTACCATTGCATGATTGGAAGCCCAACCCTGACACTACTAAATGCAAGAGTCTGGATATCCCAAAGACCTAATATAGCAACAAACATGAATGACAAAAATGTCAATGAAGTGATTCCAAATGATATTCTACTATATTCACAGATTAGTGCATAGCCTACTTGTCATCAGAGGGACTTCACCCAGCAATGGATGGAAACAAATTTATCCAACTAAACTCTCAATAGGACTTGGAGAGTCTACAGTGAAAACCAAATGAATTCACAAACAAAAAACCTAAACACAAAATGAAAACTAAAGTGCCAGGAGTAGGTTACCTTTAATTGAGGTGTTTGCCAAATGGACACCATAGAAATTCCTAACAATCCAGATTATTTCTAAGAAGTCCCCCAATACTGATAGTAAGGCCCTATTGCTATAGTCAGTATGTACATATTCATTAAATATGGAGAATTTAAGGTGATGACTCTCTAGAAGTTCACCACTACTGACTAAATTTCATGGCACTTGAAGGTATTCAATACTGTATTTTCACTGAGGAGAAAGAAACTCCAACCCAGTTACAAATCATTTGATCTATAACAAGTGGCCTGACTGCAAGATATTCTGGTGCAATAAAGATACAGACATTGTAAGAGTAATCTACAGTCATTTGATTGGATATAAGGCACGCTAAATGAGATAGAACCCATGATTAACACCACACTGTTAGACAAGAACCTGAGACTAGAACTGCCAGATGACCTTGGGTAAAAACTTATATTAACTTTTCTGCTACAGGGAATACCAACAAAGTTTCTCCTAATGACATGTTGCTATAGTCATAGATTAGTGTCTTGCTCAATCATCATTAGAGAAGTTTCATGTGATAGCAGATGGAAACAAAGGAGAGACAAACAGCTGAAACAAGTACAGAGAGTAGAAACCTTGGAACACTCAGACCTTAGAGGAAAATCTCCATCAATTCCCTATCCTCATTCTCAGAGGAATGGTGGCAGAAGAGGGTGAAATTTTGTGAGACACAATAGGGATATAACAATAGAAACAAATTTTTATAGGCAGTACAGGAATGTTACATATGTGAACTCAGAGTGATTGTACGGACTACAAGTTCTAAGACAGAAGATTTTCCATTAGTAGGATGTGAAATTAGCACATTCAGTAATCCCTAACCCAATCTCCAGCTGAAAACCATGCCAAAAGTAATAATTTTCCCATGAGTCTCACATGGCATGCAAACTATAGTTAAGACCAGACTCCACATCCAGAAGTAGATGGCTAAATTGAGTGAACTCAGCAATATATTTGGATGTTTATTTTATCTCTAAGATTTTCTCTGTTAATTTTTTAAATCATTACTTACTTTGTTTGCATTGTATTTCATATTTTGTATGTCTGTGTGATTTCTTTGGGCCTGGGTAAGAATCTTTTTGCCTGTGTTAGCATCTTTTAATTTGACTCTTCTATTTCTAATCTTTTTGTTGTTGTTGTTTATTTGCCTGTTTTATCTTTTTCTAGCTTGTTTTATTTAATTTAGCTTTATCTTCCTTTATATATTTTATGTCCTTTTCTTTTTGATATTTATTTATTTATTTATTTATTTATTTATTTATTTATTTATTTTCTAATGAGAGCAATCACAAGAATGTGGATTTTGCATGATGGATATGGGGAGAATCTGGGAAGAGTTTTGGGAGTAGTAGTAAACAATATAGAGTCTATGAAAAAATCTACACTAAATTAAAGTTCCATAAAAAGAAATATATATATATATATATATATATATATATATATATATATATATATATTTCTTTTATTAAATTACAGAATACTACATTTCCACATGCTTATTTGACAGTAAGCATGGTTATTATAGTTACGCAATTACAACAGAAAATTTTAAGAATCAGTGTCACCACAACCTAAGTAGTCTTATTAAAATGTTGCAGCATTAGGAATGTTGAAAACTACTAGATTAAAGGGAAGAATATTTTACCTCATAATAAACTTGGATCATGAATATGTCATTTAAATACTTGTACATTCATTAACACACTACTAGGCAAAGAACTTTATCTTAAGGCTGCCACTCAGTTTGTTAAGACTCACTAATAGTCTTAAGGCTGGATTGCATGGCTAACTATACTCCCAATCACTTGTCTATGTGCATGTCTCTGAAACCTTCTTACTATGGCTACCAGATTCTGTGCCTTACACTAAAGCTGATGCAATCCTGAGGCCTGATTGAGACAATGCCCTTGTGACTTGGCTCTTCAATGGAACAGCTGAATCAAATAACCAATCTAAATATTTACAGTGACACTTTTAAATCATGAAATCAAATATCAGAATCAAGGACATAACCTTCTTTGAGATTCTTGTCCAGTTTAACACTTTTGTCACCACTGTATAAACTACATAAACAACATCCATTTATTTAGGAAAGACAAAAATTGATGTGTGATTTGTAATGTCTTATCTAGAAGCAAGGTTAGTAACTAAACTTCAAGTAAAACACATATGTTTACCAGTGGTCAACTATGATTATTTATACACACCCAGGGTTATTTGAAAATAGGAAACCAAACCTCATTGAGAAAACGATCTCCAATGATTTCTATAACTAACTTTTCTAATTAGTTATTAATGGGAAATGACCAAGCCCATTGTGAGTAGTTCCCTTCCATGGTTGGTGTTCTTGAATTCTGGTTTAGCAAGTCAGGTGAAACAAACCATCCCTGGCTTCTGCATCAGCTCTGCCTGAAGGATCCTGCCATGCTTTGGATCTGTACTGAATTCTTTAGATAATGAGCAGTAATGTGAAATTGTAAATCAAATAAACTTTTTCTCTCCTATTCTTTTGCCATAATATTTCAGCAAAAGAAAACCTAAGAGGATTTTCGTAGGATTTTGAGTTATTCCTGGAACATACAAGATCAGTGAGGTAGCATTTTAGAATTTGTGGCTAGAAATTAATTGTTTGTTGAGAGCTCAGAAAGGGTTTCTGTGGGAAATGGAAATATAACCATATTGGGAGTGGTATACAATATATAAGTTTGGTTTATGAAGTTTCATAGGGAAGTTAAAGGCTTGTAGGGCATCTATTCACACACACACACACACACACACACACACACACACACACACACACATATATATATATATATATATATATATATATATATATAATTAAATTCCAAAATACTAGGTTTTCCTAGGCTTACTTAGCAATCCTTAGTTTACCTTCCCTACACCTTCATGAACCACTCATTTTTTCAATAATTAATCCCTGTTATAACCTGAGTTCTTTCATACCATGAGTGCTCAAAACCTACATTTGATTACTTTTACTGATTGCAAGGTTTTATGGTTCCATATCATTTTTACCTATTTGGCATTTAATTGGCCTTTTCCTTCCCCTGTTTTCCTTCCATTATTTTCCTTTGTAGTTTTGTGCACAGATAGGGGCCACTTCAATTTCATTTTACACATGTTCTAGTATCCCACCTTTATTAATGAATACCTGCCAACATAATATTTGTAGTAAGTTGGCTTCCTCCAAATTTACTATAGTCAAAACATTAAAGTGCATAAATTTATCACCATTCATAAGAGAAAAGTTTGTACTTATGTGTCTATGCCTGGGAAACAATATTCAGGATAGTTTATTAAAGTTCTTTCCATTTTCCAACAAATTTCAGTGGAGCAGCTGAATCAAATAATACCTACTCTATCACAGTGATATTTTTCTGTAGTTATGTCAAACATCATAATCAAGGACATAATTACTTTAAGCTCCTTGTCCTCCTTAATCCTTTTGTAACCATTGTACAAACTACATAAACAAGGAAGACGGGAAAAACAAAAATTAATGTATGATCGATTATGTCTTTTATGGAAGCTAGGTTAGTAACTAAACTAAAAATAAAGCATGTGTGTCACCAGTGGTCACCTATTCTACTTTAAAACACACACCAGAGTTATATAAAAATAGAAAGCCTTATTTGAGGAAATGATCTCCAATGATCTGTTTGTAATTCATTTTTTAAATTTATAATTAATGGAAAATGACCAAGCTCATTGTCAGCAATTCCCTCCTTGAGCTGCTGTTCTGGGATTCTATTTAGCAAGTCAAGTAAAACAATCCATCCCTGGCTTCTGAATCAGCTGCCTCCTGCATGTTCCTGCCATGTCTTGAATCTGTACTGAATTCCTTAGCAGATGATCAATGATATGGAAGTGTTAATGAATTAAACTTACTCCCTACAATTTGTTTGCCATAATGTTTCATTGCAGCAAAAGTATCTGTAAAAGAAGTTGATAATATGATTTTGGGTAATTGCTGTTGCAAAAAATTACTGTGTTTTAGGAAGGATTTTGGAAGGATTTTGGAATTTTTCATGACAAATTCAGTGTTGAGAACTCACTGGTGAGTTTTGTGGGAATTTGAAATAAAAGCATATTGAGAGTAGTGCAGAGTATAGAAGTTTAGCTTCTGAAGTTTCAAAGAGAAGTTAAGTGCTCTGTTGGACAAATATTAACAATTAAAATTATATATATATATATATAAAATCAACTTGCAAAATACTAGATATACATGTGCTTATATAGCAGTCCTTAGTTTGCTTACCTCAACCTCTACTCACCTATCCGCTATCTTCTTGAACCAAACTATTATTAAATTATTAATCCCTGTTATAACCTGAATAGTTTCATATCATGTGTGTTCTAAACCTACTATTTGTTATTTTACTGATTGCAAGGTTTTAGGATTCCACATCATTTTTATCTATTTTGTATTTAATTGGCTATTCCTTCCCCCTTTTCACTGCAGTTTTTCCTATTGTAGTTTTCTATTGTTTGATAACCCAAGGAATGATCTCAAAAGTGGCTGCACTATAGCAGTCTATCAACAGTGTTTAAGAGTACTGCTTCTAACATATTTACTATCTTGGAAAGACTTTTCTGTCATTTACGTTATTGAAGCTAATTATGCATAAGAATATGCAGTATTTTTCTAAATTTTAGTATAAATTTTCACATACATGAAATTAGTTTTTTGTTAAACCCACAAAACCTTATTCTTACTTCTGCGATCCGTATCCTATTCCTGAATCACTTTCCCATGCAAATTTATGTACTTACTATTTTCCCTTTCAAAATTCTAAATCCAATTAGTGAACTTGTATGCACTTATCAGAATATATTGAGAGTGTATGAGTTCATGACAGTACTGTGTAAAACAAAGGCAGAGACTAAATTAACCTACAAGATGAACAAGACCATGTAAAAAATTAACACCTACCCTATACCCCTAAAGGAATAAATCTTATCCTTGGCATTGTGACCACTTTAATATGACAAATCTAATGTCCTGCATATCAGATATATACATTAGAATTTATAACTGGGCAAAATTATACTTAAGTTACAATAGAAAAATTTAAGAATGTAGATCACCAAAACATGAGGATTTCAATTAGAGCATTGCAGCATTGGGAATGTTGAGAACTATACACATAATGGGAGAAATACTTTATACTCTAATGGATATGGCTCTATTAATCAGTCATATAAATACTCGTGTATTCATTAGCACAACAAGGGGCAAAAAAAATGTAACTATCCTATGGCTGTAACTCAGTTAGTTAATACTACTAATCTTAGTGGCTAATTTTTCTCCCAAGCACTTCTCTATAGGCATGCTTCTAACAACCCCTTACTATGGCTGCCAGGATCTGTGCTTTCCCCTGAAGCTGATGCAATCCTCAGACAAGATTAAGACAAGGGCCTTGTGACATGGATCTTAAGTGGAGAAGCCGAATCAAATAATAACTAAAATAAACATCACATTGACACATTTTAATCTTATGTCAAATATTAAGCTCAAGACCATAAGCTTCTTTGAGCTTCTTGTCCTCCCTAATCCCTTGGTAATTATTGTATAACATACATATATAATATACATTGCGATAAAAAAAAGACAGGGTTTGAAATGTAATTTGGAAGGTCTTCTCTGGAAGCTAAGTTTAGTAACTAAACATCAAATAAAATAGGCGTGTTTGCCAGTGATCAACTATGCTACTTTACACAACACCAGAATTGTCTAAAAGTATGAATCTATATATGCGATAATGACCTTCAAATATCTGTCTGTAAATAAAATTTTAATTAGAAATTTGAGGGAAAATGACAAAACCATTTTGGATGGCCTCCTCCCTGGGCTTGTGTTCTTGAATTCAGCAAAAAACTCTTCTACAGTAAGTCACATGAAAGAAGACAGTATTCAGCACTGCTGCTTTATTTCTGCATCAGCCCCTGCATGCAGTACCCACCATGTAATGGCTCTCTCCTGAGAGTTTTTAAATGATTATCACCAATATAGAAATAAAATCAAATAAATCCTTGTTTTGGTTGTTCTTCATGGTAAAAAGAGAAATCCTAACTAAATCAAGTTGGTAAGAAGAGTTTGGAGTACTGTTGTGATAGGACAGACTGGGTTTTAGCATGTATTTTGGAATTTGGGGCTAGAAAATCAAATTGAGTGTTGAGAACTCAGTGTGGTATTCTGTTGGAGTTTGAATGACAAGCTTGGCTGAGAGCTATAGGGCCATTGGGTATTTTGATTTAAAATTCTGTCATTAAGTTATTTGTGGTTGTTTCAATCTGTGATTAACAAAATCCCATAGATATTAAGAGAATACCTTTGTTTGGGGGAACACTAAATGCTGGTCAGCTGGATCTGAGAAATTAGCTTTGATTAAGAAGAAACCAGCATCACTGAGGGGAAATCTTCTGGAAGGTGTTTCCTGACACTCATCAACTGAAGCCTTGTTCTAGATATGACTGGGATTCCTACCTCATTCTGGTAGACAAGAGTGGTAGCTTAATAGGCACACAGGCAGTATTAGTCTTGAATGTATGACAATGTCAAGGAGAGCAGTTGAAGCTAGAGACTGTGTAGGCTAGGACAGGATACTTGTGTAATTTTAGCCCCACTAACAGCTGAAAGCCAATGACTGAAGGGACCATACAAATATTTTGAAGGTTGGTAACTTGAAGACAGCCTGTTATAGGCTAGCACTTAAAAGATAGCTCAGGTGTTTTGGAGATGCCAGTACCATGGTATTACACAACACCTGTAGTGGAGTGGAACCCACCAGAACCTTGGAGAAACTGAATGTGCTACAAATGGAAGAGTTTTAAAAATGATAAGTGCTATTTGGAGTAGCCCAGAATATCAAGACAAAATCCTATATAATTGGAAATTGAATAATCAGTAGTGTTGAAACTTGAATTTGCTCTGTTTGCATTGTGGCTGTGCCACACCTGAAAGACTGAATATTTAAAAGGAAATTTTAGTTTCTAATGGGACTTTATTTTTATATATTATCTATTTTACATCATGACCACAGTGTCCCCTACCTCCTCTCCTTCTAGTCGCACCTGACGACTGTGCACAACACTACTCCTTATTTTCTCTTCAGAAAAGGCCAATTTTGATTGGTATTGACCAGCCACGGTATCTAAACTTGAATAATAAATAGGTACCTCTTCTTCTAAAAGACTAGACAAGCTTACAAAATAGGGGGGGGGGGAATCCCAAAGAAATCTTACTGAGTTAGAAACAGTCCCTGCTCCCTGATACAAGTTATACAACAGCAACAGGTTACACAACCATAACATATGTGTAATTGAACTGGGTCAGACCCATGCATGCTACCTTATTTTCTGTTTAGTTCTTGTGAGTTACAATAAGTAATAGACATGTTATCCTGTTGGCTCTTTCTTTTGGTGCTCTTGACCTATGTGGTTCATACCTACATTCTTCATTATTTTGCACGTGCTACTAACCATAAGAAATATTTGGCTGTCTGTATCTTCTTAGGGTACTTGCATAGCTTTCATCTGTTTTTGTGTGAAGCATCTCTAATGACCATATCTAATGGGATAGATACTAAACTGTAAGTATTGCATAATATAATTAGCAATCATACCTATTTTTTCAATAATATTTGGTTCTATAGTAGATCTATGGAATATCCAATACCTGGATCTAGGAACTCCAGGCAGTGTAAAAGGTGGACTTATTCTCATGGCATGGATCTAATGATGGACAAGGTATTAGTTGGTCACTATAACAATTTCTGTGCTACTTATATTCAAGCATATCTTGTGAATATGAAAAGGTATAGGTCAGAGATTTTGTGCCTGGATTTGTGTCCCAATCTCTCTACTAGATGTCTTGCTTGGGTAATTACAGGAGATAACCAATTCAAATTCCATAACCCCTGTTGCTAAGAAACCTAGCTAAGGTCACCCTTCTTGATTTCTGGGTGTTTTCACTACCGTAGGTTTCTAGCCCTTCCCAGAGATGGCACCCAGATCACAGATTTCTCTCACTCCATCGTGCACAACACCAGATTCTTTCTGTTGCCATCCCAACTTTCCAGTTTCTTGCAGTTCCCTCTCCTTATCCACCAATGATTTCTATTTTGTTTCACCCTTCTAAGTGAGAGTTAACATTCCCTACTTGGGCATTACTTGTTAGCTTCTTTATCCTTAGTTTAACTTTTGTTATCAACTTATAAGTGGGTGCATACCATGTCTGACTTTCTAGATTGGGTTATCTCACTGGATCATCTTTTATAGTTCCATTCCATTTTCTGGCCAGTTAAATGATGTTACAGTCTATAATGGCTTAGTAATACCTCTTTCTTCACACATTCTTAATTGACATATATCTAGGTTGTTTTCAGTTTCTGCTATTAATCATAAAGATGATAAGAACGTACTGGAGTATCTTCCCTGTAGTATGGCAAAATTTACTCTGAGTGTATACCCAGGAGTCATATAGGTGAGTCTTGAGAAAGGTATATTCACAGTTTTCTGAGAAATTGCTATATTGCTTTCTGAATTAACTGTACTTCATTGCAATCATGTCAGAAAAAAAGGAGACCAAAATTTTAAATATTTTTATTCACTTTGCAGTCTGCTAACTTCCTCATTCTAGGTCACCCTCTCCCACAATCCTCCCTCTCATACCCCTGCTATTACACTCTGAGAGGTTGATTCCCAGATATACTCCACCCTGACCCATCATGCTTGTGAGGCTAGAAGAATTTTCTTCCACTGAGGCCAGACAAGTTTGCCCAGCTTGCAGAACATATTCTATGAATAATCGACATATTTTGGGATAGCTCCAAATTCAGTTGTTCAGGCCCACATTAAGACCAAGATGCACATGTGAGGATAAGTCTAGGAAAAGCCAGTGTATGTTCCTAAATCGTTGGTTCAGATTTTCAGGACGCTAACTGTTCAGGTTAGTTGACCTTGTTGGCCTGCCTGTGTATTCCTGTTACTTTCAAGGCCTTCACATTACTCTTCCGTAAGAGATCTTAAGCTCCATCAACTCTGGGTGTGGGTGTCTGCATTCCTATGAGTTAACTGCTAGATGGAGTTCCATTGCATTGTGGGTTGTTCAATCCCAAAGAGATTTGTCAAGGTTGTATAAGAAATAATAGTGCACAAGCCAAGGGAAGGACATAACTGAATATCATCCCATCATATGTCTGCATTAAAAAGCTTGCCCTGTTTGACTGTGAATGGAAGTATATGACTTTCTGTCCTGAGTTGTGTTTTGGGGGTCATGGAGTTTCATTACAGTAATAAAAACCATGACTGAGATGTAACACATGGTTTAAATTGTGACTGCTTGTGTTTGTGATCTATGAAAACAATTAGCCTCAAGAATTGTTGATAAATTCAGCTTTTGTTGACAAAGATAGATCCAACTGTTCTACTGGTTTAATAATCAAATAAAGGTTAGTCTTCTTCATTAAAACTCCAGAAGTAAGTTCTTCCCAGAAAATTCATAAAAGATATAAATAGTACTGTGCTTAACTAATCTCTTAAATAAAACTTCATGAAGTAATTCTTCTACATGAAGGTATTAATCATGTTAAATAATTTTAATCAAAGAAATATAGCACAGTATTAATTATTTTAATGAAAGGGAAAAGCTAAGAGAAACAAAACGTAATATTGACCAAAAAATCATGAAGTAATGGTGAATAAAATATTTTTTTTAGAATTTCAATCAAATATAAATCATGAGAATTGTAATACCCAAGTGATAATTTTGTGCTTTCTTGGTAAACAACTAAAATTGGATAGTGCAAATGGAGAAACTGCATTTGACTCATTTTCTCCAATTTAAATTTCAATCCAAACACCTTACTTTTCTTCAAAATGCTCAATGTATTTAAATGTACTAAATTATGGCACATTGTAGATCACTGTGAACTATTTTATATACGCAGTTATATATATTTTAAATTCTCTGACACAAAAATAGTTGTAATGCACAGCATTATGGAATTAAGGAACTGTGTGTTCAGAACATTTTTTTGTCTTCTTCCTTGTTTACCCAGGTGCACTGTTCTCTGTAACAAGCCATAAGGAATAATTTTCATCTTAACAGATAGAACCATCTGTGGATTAAAATAACTATATCCTAAAAAGGCTTCAAACATTTCCTTATAGGTCAATTAACTCCTCACTCAAACTTCCAAAATTTTCAAAAGCCAGTCTCTTTTTACTACATGCTGGCATCAGAGGTTACAATAAATGTATGTTATCATCCCAGGTTGCCACATGTGAAAAATGTAAAAGTAAAAAAGAGATTCATACCGTATAATTTATGTCACAACAGTGTTACTGTTATTCTTGCTCTTTGAAATGATATGCCCCTCTATATCACAATGTTCCCTGGAATTATGTGCAGGGTCAGTGTTGAAGATCTTTATGCTGGGCCTAAGATCCACCAAATATCTTATTCCCTGTATGTAACCTAATTGTGGTGACCTGTGATGGTTTCAGTTTTTGCAAATGGAAATCTTACTGATGAGGGTTGATATTTACACTTATCTGTGGTTATAGGAATAAGGTTTAGAAGTCAGTAAGAAATGATGGGGTCTAAAAAAGTAGAGGTAGTAGATTCTTTTCTATGTCCAAAACAACACTATCCCTGGAATGTTGTTTAGGTTTCTATTACTAGGTATGATTTCATTATGTTCAGAGGGCTTACTCAACCTAGATATCAGTTAGCCACCACCAACATTAGAGTGTGAATTATTTCACATTCCTCAACATTTAATCATGTTGATAACGACCTCAAGTATATAGATGCTGTTGTACCTGGGTAAGAATTTTAAGTACTTCTTCCCCCTTAGAATTGTTTTGCAAAGTACCACAAAGGTACTTTTATATTTACCTATATATAAAAGGAGGCTTTTATATTTACCCCAAATCACATTTTTAACTCCTATATTTGAGGTGTCTTCACATCTCTGATTTTTAAGCTCTGAAAGACAAAGTAGAGACATGGGTATAATATATATATTCTGGAGCATCATCAGGTCCAACTTGATGTACCATCCTTTAAAATATTTTTCATGCCTGGAACTAGAATGTTTATTAGTTTATGTTTCTTTGTGGGAATTTTTAGACCAAGTAGTATCAATTCCTTTGAGAAATACACACACACACACAAACACACACAGAGTATATTTGTGTGTATTTCCATACAGATATATATGCATACACATACATTTATATTATTATGTGAATTGTAATCCTACCTAATATAAAAATATAATACCTTGATAATCTTTGAGTAAGTCTTTGTGTATTTCTCTCTTGTCCCTTTGTGTTCTTTTGTATTTCTTTCCCCAAGCCCTAGTAAGAGCCTAAATACCTGTGTTTTCATTTGTTCTTATGTTGGTTTCCAAAATCTTATCTTCTTTATCCAGATGTTCACCTCTTAATTCAAAGGCCTGCCCTTGACCTGTATAATCCTAGGGATGAGGGAAATAAAGATAATATAGTTCTAGTTATAAGCTTAAAACGTTTCATTCACAAACTGTGTAATTCTCCTCAAAATACTGCAGAAATATCCAGGCACAACATGAAATTAAGATTGTGAGGTAAAAAAGAATCTAAGGAAGGTTTGCAGGTTACTAAAATAGAAGATGAGGCAATGAAACTGATCCTTGAAGGTCTGAATGATATTTGGAATAATGGATGGAATAGAAGTGACTTGTCAAATCTTTGAGCTTGGATGTTGTTTGTTGTTTATTGCTTGCTTTATATTATTCTTGTTGGGGTTTAGGTTTTGTGTTTTCTCTATTAGGTGTTTTCTCATACACTTTAACTGCACAAGTAAATTACCTGTTTTATTCTATCATATTTCTAATATCCTTTCATATTATCACAACAAACTCCCAAATTGAATCATAAGTATCAAGTCATTTTTACTAATGTCAAGAATAAATAATTTTCTCTTTCAAATTATACATCTTGGTATATAAAGAGGAGAGACAAGCCATACTATACTAAATGTTCATAAACCTGAAATTTATTATGTAAACTTATGTTTATATATTTTTTCATGTTTTTAAAAATGTGAAACCAACACAATGGCAAGAGAACATTGTAGTAAATGTAAAAGATTGGATAAAATATACAAGGAATTAGTAGTTCAGTTATAATAGGCAAAAAAAAAAATCTGTGAAATAAATGTGTGACACATAGAGATAGTGGCCATGAGCCTCTTATCTATATCTCTGGGTTGAGAAAGGAACAGAAAGAAATCTCAGGAGCAAAGACAAAATAATTTATTGTTGGATCAACATTCACAAGCTAGAAAATTAATCAAAGCTGCTGTCCAATGTCACTATCTTAAATATTCTAATGTTCAAAGATTAGAACCCAAGAGAAACTCCTCATAATTCAATTTGCTAAGAAGATCAACCAATGCAGGACAAACACATCTGGCTTCAAAATTCTAAAGACACACTTCTACCCATTGAAAATAAGAAGCAAAGAGAACTAGAGACACACAGAACCTTGCGACAGGAACCGAATGAACTGAAAGCCTATGAAATAAGAAAACACAGCTAAGACTGTGGAGCATGGATGTAAGTTAAAAGTGATGAAAGTATTTAAAATGTTAAGATTACAGTGGATAGTGACAGTGGATATTGACACCTTACAGCCTCAATCTCTAAAATATACAGAAAAGTTATGGACTGTACAGCATTCCTCAAGAATTAATCTCATCAATTTGGAAACAATATATATACCTATACAGTTGGCTAGAAAAAAATCAGTTTCATGACATTTCCTCATCTTCCCATGAGAGTATGGCCCCATTTGACATAATGTGTCATATGAAGTGTGGGTCTTATTTGCAATTCACTATTTTTTGTTCTACCAGGTAGAAAAATAAATGGGATTACTCTGAAATGTATAGGCAATGATAACCCAGACTATTTTGTGTTTTTTTTTAATTAATTTATTTATTTGTATGAATTAAGTAAGAGCAAGTAGAAGACATTGCATAGGTGTATAGTGACATTCTGATTCAAATTTTAGCAGTTAAAAGTCAATGTAAAAACAGGGCATTGTTGTAAAGAGAGCATACTGAAGGGTTTAAAGGGAGAAAATCAGTAAATGGAATAACAAATTTAAAATGAACTTGATGTTTGCTGGAAATGACTGCATTGACTTTCAGCCAGAAAACAATCTGAAGCAATTAACATACTTATTCAAAAGGAGTTTGAAGGAGCAAAATGTACACACACCATACAAAATGAAGTGCCACCTATGTAAATTGCAAGGTAAGCTACTTCTATGAGTTCCAACACAAAGGCTGATGTTTTTACACTTAGTGGCCTTAATAACTTCTTAGGGATAAAGAATTTGGCAATGACAGAGAGTGAATACTCTGTATAATGAGCAGAGTATGTTTATGTAAACTAGGAATTCTCCTCTGTTGGCAAATACACAACTAAGAGTTTAATAAAATCCATTAATTTAAGCATCATTTGTATTAAGGCAAGTCAGGAACATTGAAACTACATAGACCCCCATAGTAACTCTTTCCTTTGTAGTGATACTGTTAAAGATATCGTCACACATAATTATTTGTGTGGACATAACTTCTATTAATACTGTGGTTAAACTTTGTGTCTCCAACACTGCTTTACTAAAACTAAGACATTCTCTTTGATTGGTTTCAGTGAAGACTTCGATCTTGGTGATGTTTTTTAATTTAACTTTGCTCCTCACTGAAGGCAGGGTAAGTTGAACTAGATAATAATTTCTGAGCTACCTTACAAATTTGTGACTCTTCACACTTCTTCAAAGTACTAAAATCTAAAGATTCTAATATGTTACAGAATTTTGAGGTAGTCTTGAATCTCTAATCAGATATATGATGATATCTGATTAAGTTTACACTGTTTACCACTGAATAATATAATAGACACCAGTGACATATTACAACTAGCTACATGTTAATATAGGTGCACTACAAATACACTCTACTAACCAGATCTCAAATTAGATATTTAGGGGTTTAATATTGAATATCATTTTCAACGCATAAGAGTTTAATTCAGTTATGAAGCCTGCCTTTTGTTAAAAGTTCTCACTATGATATGTGAGGCAGGAGAAGAATTTTATTTTAAATAAAGTTGAGTGTGAAGACCAACAGCCAATGTTATCTGTTATCCTTTATAGTATGTGAAGTCAGCCTCAATTCAAGAGCTAAATAAACCATACCATGCTTTGTATCACTCAGATAGTTTTTAAAGAATTGCTGAAGTTTGTTTCATATGGATGGAAATATTTTACATATTCTCAGCAATTATTAAAATATATTCATTTTAATAATTCAGTATATTATACTGAAATTCATTAAAATACTTCCAACTTAAAAAGAAATTTTACATACAAAGGAAGATGGCATAAGAAGCAGAAAATTACTGTTACATTGTCTCTTATGAAAACTCATCTTTAGCATTAAGTCAGTTTCTATTTCATTTTTGAGTTTTACAGATATAGGATGGAGGTGATAATGTTGGTTTAGATGCAATGAAATGACTTTTAGAGATGTGTAGCTGTGTATTCTTTCTACAAATAATTGATAAGTGTGTTGCATCTTTATGTTCAAGAACAATATAATAACCCATGTTCTTGGGAATACAAAGAGAAAAGAAGTAGAGTTAGACATTAGGCAATTTACATATATAAGATCTATGAGGGCAGAACTAGAAAATTGTATTGAAATGTGTCTTTGTTCAAGGTCAAGTGGAAAATTCACTCTAAAAATATCAGATAAAATATTTAATTGCACCATGCCATTTACATGTTCTTAAATAGTGCCTTATTCATTAGACATCAAATTGTTGTAGAAAGTCAACCTTAGATCCTTTTATGATAATTTACAAGAATTGTCCGAACCCTGAAGTCAGTTCTCACATTGACATATCTACAATGTGTGATTTGTAGAACGTATCTAAAATACATGATTTTTTACCAATGTTACTTGGTGATCAGTTACATCACTATCACTAACTTGAACAAATGAGAAACAATCACTTCACTTGTTCAATTCACTTTTCCCAAATAGACTAAAATATTTGTTATATTAATATCTGGAGGTTATGTGTGAGAAACCTTAAAAATTTTGCTCCAAATATGCATAATAGTCCCTTTAGTGTACTGAATAAGAAGTCTCCTTCCACACTGAGTTAAACCCTTTCTAACATTGGGTGACAGGAGAAAGGTACACCCAGGAAAGTCTTGCATTTGTCATGAGCTCACAGACTCTTCTCATCTTATTGCATCACTTAAATATAATTATATAGGCTTTGTGCTTCTTACTGTAAACTTTGTTATGAAAAACTATCTCTACTTCAGGTACTACCAGAGACTCAGAATGAACCCAAATTATCTGCTGATCAGAAGACAAATGTGAATATTGTCTTGGAAAGGATTGACTGCAAAAACATCAGAATTAGCATAGACGATGTTGGCCAGAATTTACAAGGCTTCTCCCAACTTAATATAGAGTTTCAAGGCTCATTCAATGATTTCCTTTTGAACGGCTGTTCTTCTGTTTCAGAAACAACTAACACTAGGTCTATAATACAAACAATGAACATAGAAATCTTTACTAGAATGTCCAATTCATGAACTAGTATTAGGCACAAAAACAAATTATAAACTCTCATTCAAAAATAGTTTTGACAAATAATTTAAATTAATAAGTACTTAGGATTTTTTCAATATACTACAAGCCTCATAGTGTCCTAAGTACTGTGACCCTTATTTTTCAATTCTATGTACTATTCACATAACCACATAAGCACAAGATGAATGGGAGTGTAAATAAATTTAATACACTAGGAAAGTTAGCTTTCCATTTTTGAGGCAGAAAAGTGTTCTGAGAAAGAAGTGAATGTAATAGGTATTAACATCACTTCAAAATTAATATCCTAAACTTTCCTTCCTTAAATTAGTGTTTCTCAATATTCCTAATGCTGCTATTCTTGACTAGATTATCTCATGTTGTGGCAATCCATATCCATAAATTTATATTCACTACTACATCATTACTCTCAATCTGTTAATGTTATAAATTGTTATATAAATATCTGATACTTATGATATCTGGTATTTGACCCCAAAGGGTTTACTACCAACAAGATGAGAACCTCTGCCTTATACTCAGAAATCATAATTGGCAAGATTTCTGAAAATATAATCATGGGTCTCCCATGCTTCTTTATTGTAATCTGATCAGATGGGAATGAAAAGGAACTATGCTTTATGCTGGCTATGACCACTTGTAGTTATACTGAGATATTTGTCATGTTTTTCCCTTTCATGTGATTTTCTGATGATTTTATATAAGCATGTGATACGTTTTTATAACACTCCTATTTTAGGCTCTCTTATTTCCATCCAACCCAGATGAATTTCAGTCATTTTTTTCCAAATATATGGTCTCCTGATTCTTGCTTTTTGTTCTATAGTTATTTGGAACAGTTTGGGGTAACCAGGGTTAGAAACATGGTTATTTGTACAAATTGATCTCTGAAACAAGGCAAAGTATAGATGACTCCAACTGCTCCAGTACTGTCCACTACAAGTGACTTTTTAGACAGTAACAAGGTCATTTAAGACCCTTTAACATCAATGATTGAATAATCCCATGCCCAGTTTTGTGCAGGCCTCTACTGGTGAAACAGAGCCCATTTCTCAATACAGAAAAGAAGAATAAGTCTTAGCTGGATGGTCACATTCATTCAAATGAGATGAGTTCTTCAAAACTTGAATAAGGCATTGGTAAATTACTTCTTTTTTGATGATAAACAATGTAAATATAATAGCATGCACTCTTGAATTTCAAGTTGGTTGGCTACCCTCCCAGAGCTTCTCCTATAGCGATATTTTCCTATAAATATTCACTGTGCAAACCTCATAGGGCATTTGAGGTAAGCTTTGAAAGTCTTGCCTTTGTTTCTTTTTGTGTATGTGTGGATCACTTTGACACTCATGTCACAAAATTTCCTTAAAGTGAACATAGCTTTCACAGTCTGTTTAGTTCACATATAGCTATTGATGGTGGCCATTGAAGTTTTAACTTGTTACTGTCTTTATCTTATGCTTAATTCTTAGACAGTCATTTGCGGTGATCTATTTTTTTTATTTGCTTGAGTTTTTTAACATATAAGAAGAGAGTATCATCTACTAAACCATATGATACAGAAAAAGACAAAGAAATCTTTAAATTTTGTAACTTAAATTAAATTTTAAACACAGTTTTAAATTCCTAATGTAGAAAGTCACATCTTATTAACGACAGAAATATAAAGGAGAAAATAAAATAAAATAAATTGTAAGCTTGCTAACAATAGCTTTTCTGCAAATAAATGTAGAGCAGAACCAGTTTTTTTTTCAGCCTACAATGTAAATAAATACTCTAGACTATACAAATCTTTCTACTTTTACCTAAATTCAACTCTGCCTCATGAACCTTCCAGTTCAATAACAGAAGGGTAATCTGTGCCACAATTTTAAATGAAACTGTGATTTTTCTGATTTTCCGTGGGTGGAGGAGCTACTGCACATCATGTTTATTGAGATTTGTTCTCTCATTAAAATCAGAGCTTCTTGATTGTTCAACTGCTTTACCCAGAACTTCGTGGACTTAACATTCTTACACTTCCAATGTTGAGGTAATAGTATGGCAGCATACCCACTGGTTTTTGTTGTTGTTGTTGTTTTGTTTTGTTTTGTTTTGTTTTTTGTTTTTTGTTAGATTTCCAAACTCAAAAGGATGTATGCATGACAGGCATTTTACCCATGAACCTTAATCCCAACCTCAATGATATTGTTTTTACTCTTATGCTGTCAATAATTTTCATAAATATTATATATCTACTTCACTATACACATTTTGTATTGCTATTTGCTTATACGATTCATTGAAATTTTATGAGCTCGTTAAACCACAACATTCAATCATATTTGATATATGTATTTGAAAGTTATCATACTAGTGAGAATACAACTGATATTTCATATATTTTAATTTTTAAATTAAAAACATTTGTGTTCTGAAGTATTTTTTCTAAGTATGCTTATTATATTTACTAATGCAGGATTTTATGAGTTCTTATCTTATAGTTCTTTCCTAAAATTGGAAGATGTGACCCTGGTGCAAGAAGGAAACTCAATAGACTCAAGATGTTTGTGAAACTGACACAGGTTTCAGGAACCTAGAAAGATACAATTTTCACTTGTTACAGAAAGGTAGCATTTTTACAGGAGCTACTTGCTATTAACACAGGGACACCCATGTATGCAGGAACTTCCTGGACAATCTTGAGAGTTGTCAGCCATGGTGAGATGAGGTGATGCAGCAGCTTAAGTTACCCATTCTCCTCCATGAATCACTTCCATCAAATTCCTGTAACAGACAGTAATAAAGTAATTGTTTAACCAGGTTAGGTATGGGTAGAATTGTTTCATTGGTCTGTTTTCTGTGTCATAGCTAAAGGAGTGTCTATCTCTGTTGATGCACACCATTAAAAGCCATGCCACTGATTTCATTGTGTGATCTATCCTTAATGAAATATTAACAAATGGACTGGAATGGATATCAGACATGTGCATCTTTTTTTAAAAAAAGATTTATTCATTTATTATATGTAAGTACATTGTAGCTGTCTTCAGACACTCCAGAAGAGGGCATCAGATCTTGTTACGGATGGTTATGAGCCACCATGTGGTTGTGGGATTTGAACTCCGGACCTTCAGAAGAGCAGTCGGGTGCTCTTACCCACTGAGCCATCTCACCAGCCCAGACATGTGCATCTTTATTTATACACTTGGTCATATATATATATATATATATATATATATATATATATATATCTCAGTATATTTTTAAAATGTCTGCTTTGAAAGCTGTCCCTGAATTCCATCTCCTAGTCAATAACTGCTTGATTTCTTGGATGCCTGCCAACAGCAGAGGCAAGTAGGTAAGACCATGCCTTAAGCCCTTGTACAATAATTCCCTTCAAAACATATGCAACTGCCTCATACTGAAGACTATCCTCTGAATTCATTTCTCTAGTCTAAAACTCCTGCTGCTTTTGGTAAGGTCTAGCTACATGAGGGCCACCAAGCCAGTGTGGTATTAGGGACCACAGAGACAAGATTAGGAACCGAAATCTCAGAACCCAAGCAGGATTAAATAATCACAGGTGACATACAACATGGAAAGTAAAGAGACAGTAATCAGAATCCCAAGTCACTCAGGCCAGAAGATGGGGACAACAGAAAGCAAGGACTAAGAAGACAACATCTAAACATAGAACTAGTAAAATAAACTCATAAATCGCCATTTGAATTCATAAAAACTGATAAACCAGATTGCCAAAGCCAGCATAAGAACACAATACACAACAGCCAGGGAAATATGCCACACCCAGACCCCAGCTGTCCTATTTACAGCAAGGCCTGTATATTCTAATATAATGGAAGCACAAGAAAAGCTCCTTTAATCCAACTCTTATAAGTTAGAGGCCTTAAAAGAGGAAATGAAAAAAAAAATCTATCAGAAATAAAGAAAAATACAATCAAACAGGTTAAATTGATGAATAAAATACTTCAAGACAGGAAAATGGAAGTAGAATTGTTTTACTTAGGGTTTCATTGCTGGAAGGAGACACATTATGATGACAACCACAATAGAATAATACATTTAAATAGAGCTGTCTTACAGTTTCAGATGTTTAGTCCATTGTCATCATGACCAGAAGCATGGCAGTTTGCAGACAGACAGAGTGATGGAGAAGATGAGATTTCTACATATTGGTCCAAAGGCAGCCAGGAGTCTATTCCATAGATTGACAAGAGGAGCATCTCCTCTGTACTGGGAAGAGTTTGAGCTTAGTGACAAACTTCATCCAACAGGAACACATCCCCTAAAATACAAATTCCCATGGACTTAGCATTTTTCAAACCACCAGATGAAGAAAAGAAAGAAGAAAGAAAGAAAGAAAGAAAGAAAGAAAGAAAGAAAGAAAGAAAGAAAGAAAGAAAGAAAGAAAGGAAGGAAGGAAGGAAGGAAGGAAGGAANAGAAAGAAAGAAAGAAAGAAAGAAAGAAAGAAAGAAAGAAAGAAAGAAAGAAAGAAAGGAAGGAAGGAAGGAAGGAAGGAAGGAAGAAAGAAAGACCACACAGGAAAAACCTGTATAAGAGAACAGATACTACATATCCAAGCTTCAACTACAGATTACACCACATGGAGGAAAGAATTGTATGCATAGTAAATACAGTAGAAGAAATCAATGCATTTGTCAAAGAAAATGGTAAATTTAAATTTTTTCTCAAGTAAAACATCCAGGAAATATGAGACACAGTGAAAAGACAAAACAAATGTTAAAATACTATCAGCTCAAATGCAGATAGTATTTTAAACAATCATAAGAGAGAATGACCCTAACATAAATTAAGGAGGCTTAACAATGTACAAACAACTTTTACCAAATAGAAAAGGGAGAAAAAGAAAGAATAAAATCCTACCGACAAATAATCATCTAAACACCAAATGTACAAAACAAAGATATAATACTAAATCCTGTAAGCCTAAGCTAGTATACTCAGCAAACTTTGAGTCCTGATAGATACAGAAAACAAAATATTTCACAACAATACTAAGTTTTACAATATCTTTCCCTAAGTCCAGACATACAGAAGATGCTAAAGGAAAATGTCCAGGCCAAGGAGTTTAAGTATATTCAAGAAAACACAAGAAATTCATAATTTCACACCTTCAAAATCAAAACGAAGGTAGCATACACACATACTAACATATATACACTCCACCACCAATATCAAAATAACAGCTATCTATCTCTTCCTTCCGAGTAACTTTGTTTCTGATAACTCTGCTGCTACCATAAAAGCTTACAGAAATAAGGGTAAGTTTAAAATGGATAACTTCTCAGAACAGGATAACAACTATGTGAAATTGGACACTACATGAAAGTAGTAGAATCTAAAGTTTCTGATAGATGGCAACATTTGAAGCAAGTATTGGAGCATTTATCTGTGCTTAGGAGTTAGAGAATAAGTTTTCACCCTCTACACTAATATATCATCCACTAGTGACATGAAAACTCAATAATTAAAAATCGAAATGTTGAGCAGTGGACAGAATCCTTCAGGTTTCTGTCTGCCACCTGTAGATGACCCTGTTACAAGTTATCTCCACTCCAATACTTCCTGGAGAGAGCTTGTCTCCCAGGACTGCTGACACACCTAATATCACAGGTGAGACCACCAGTACTGTTCCCTACTTAGTCCAAGTAGTACTTGTCTTGAGTCCATGGGAATCAGGAACTGAAGAGCAGTCACAAACATTATCCTTCCAATTTATATCTAGACCTCAGAACTGACCCTCTGTCACACCTATCCTCATCCCAATCCTGCCCAGAGAGAGCGTGTCTCCAAGAAATGCTGGCATACCAAAAAGCACAGGCTCACAGGCTCACAGGCTCACAGACTCACAGACTCACAGACTCACAGACTCACAGGCTCACAGGCTCACAGGCTCACAGGCTCACAGGCTCACAGGCTCACAGGCTCACAGGCTCACAGGCCCACAGGCTCACAGGCTCACAGGCTCACAGGAGAGACACGCTCCAGTCAAAGTCAGCAAGACCAGGTAACAGCAGAGATAACCAGATAACTAGAGGCAAATTCACGAACATAAGCAATAGAAACCAAGGCTATTTGGCATCAACAAAACCCAGTTGTCCAACCAAAGCAAACAAAGGATACCCAAACAAACCTGAAAGAGAGATTCATACTTAAAATCATATCTCATGATAGTGGTAGAGGATATTAAGGACATAAATAACTCCTTTAAAGAAATACAGGAGAGCAAGTGTAAACAGGTTGAAGCCCTTAAAGAGAAAATACATAAGTCCTTTAAAGTAATACAGGAAAAAGCAACCAAACAAGTGAAAGAATTGAACAAAAACTTCCAGGATTTAAAAATGGAAATGGAAACAATGTAGAAATCACAAAGGGATACAACCCTGGAGACAGAAATCCTAGGAAATATAGATCAGGAGTCATAGATGCAAGCATCACCAACAGAATACAGGAGACAGAAGAGAGATTCTCAGGTGCAGAAGATACCACAGAAAATATTGACACAATGGTCAAAGAAAATGCAAAATGCAAAAAGCTCTTAACCCAAATCATCCAGAATATCCAGGACACAATGAAAAGACCAAACTTAAGGATAATAGGTATAGAAGAGAGTGAAGATTCCCAACTTAAAGGGCCAGTAAGTATCCCTAACCTAAAGGAAGAGATGCCCATAAATATACAAGAAGCCAACAGAACTCCAAATAGGTTGGAACAGAAAAGAAATTCCTCGTGTCATATCATAGTCAAAACACGAAATGCACAAAATAAAGAATAAATGAAAGCAGTATGGGGAAAAGATCAAGTAACATATAAATGCAGAACTATCAGAGTTACACCAGACTTCTCACCAGAGACTATAAAAGCCAGGGGATCATGGGCAGATATCATAAAGACCCTAATTCCATGCCAAAAACATATTTACACAATATCTTTCCACAAATCCATCCCTACAAAGGATAACATGAAAAATGCCAAAGCAAGGAGGGAAACTATACCCTAGAAAAAGCAAGAAAGTAAACTTCTTTTCACAAACCAAAAAGAAGATAGCCTCACAAACATAAAAATACCCTAAAAAATAACAGGATGCAACAATCACTATTCCTTAATATCTCTTAACATCAATGGACTCAATTCCCTAATAAAAAGACATAGACTAACAGACTGGATATGAAAACAGGACCCAGCATTTTGCTGCATACAGCAGTAACACACCACAGTGACAAAGACAGACACTACCTCAGAGTAAAGGGCTGGAAAACAATTTTCCAATCCAGTGGACCCAAGAAACAAGCTGTAGTAGCCTTTCTAATATCCAATGAAAAAGAATTTCAACTAAAACTTCTTGGAAAAGGTAGGAAGGACACTATATATTTATCAAAGAAAAAAACCTCACCAACATGAACTCTCAATTCTAAAAATCTATGCCCCAAGTGCAAGTGAGCACACATTTTAAAGAAAACATTACTCAAGTTCAAAATGCACAATAAAACTCAGACAATAGTAATAGGAGCTTTCAACATCCAACTCTTACTAATGGACAGTTTATGAAAAAAAACTAAACAGGAAAACAATTAAACTAAAAGAAGATATGAGCCAAATGGATTTAACAGATATCTACAGAACATTTCACCCTAAAATAAAAGAATATAGTAAGCTCCTCATGGTACCTTCTCAAATATCAACCATACAATCAGACACAAAACAACCTCAACAAATAAAAGAACATTGCATTAATTCCATGTATTCTATCAGACCAACATGAACTAATGATGGTCTTCAATAACAAAAAATACAACAGAAAGCCCACATACACGTGGAAGCTGAACAACTATCTACTCAATGATAACTTGGTCAGGGAAGAAATAAAGGAAGAAATAAAAGACTTTTTTGAATTTAATAAAAAACAAGGCACAACGTATTTAAACTTATGGGACAAAACGAAACCAATGCTAAGAAGAAAACTCAAATCGCTGAGTGCCTCCATAAAGAAATGGGAGAGATCATACACTAGCAGCTTAACAACACGCCTTAAATACCTATAATAAAAAGAAGCAAATACACCTGGGCGGAGTAGATGGAAGGAAATAATCAAACTCAGGTATGAAATTCATCAAGTAGAAACAAAGAGAACTAAACAAAAAATCCACAAAACTAGGAGCTCATTATTTCAGATATATAAACCACTAGACAAACTAACTAGAAGAAACAGAGCCATTATCCAAATTAACAGAATCAGAAATTAAAAGAGAGACATAACAAAAGAAACTGAGAATCCAAAAAAAAAAAAAAAAAAAAAAAAACGGAAAAACCAAAAAAAAAAAAAAAAAAATCAGATCCTACTACAAAAGTCTATATTCAACAACACTGTAAATTCTAGATGAACTGGATGATTTTCTAGACAGCTAACAAGTACCAATGTTAGACCATGGTCAGAGAAACCATCTGAAGAGTCCCATATCACCTAGGAAATAGAAGAAGTCATTAGAAGCCTCCTAACAAAAAATAGCCCAGATTATTTTAGTAAAGAATTCTGTCAGACCTTCAAAGAAAAACTAATACCAATATTTCTCAAACTATTCCACAAAATGCAAACAGTAGTAACACTACCCAATTCTTTCCATAAAATCATAGTTATACTGATAACTAAAGCACAAATTGATCCAACAAAGAAATAGAATTTTAGAGCAAATTTTCTCTTGAATATTAATCCAAGTATACCAAATACAATTCTCACAAACTAAAGTCAAGAACAGACCAAAACCATCAGTCACCATGATCAAGCAAGCCTCATCCTAGGAATACAGGGATGGTTCAATATAACTCCATCATTGTATTGCACTATATATTTTTTAAAAATCAAAGAAAAAAAAACTCATGGTTATCTCATTTAATGCTGAAAACCCCTTTGAGAAAATACAACACACCTTCATGTTAAAAGTGCTGGATATATCAGGATTTCAAGGTTCATACCTAAATATAAGTAAAGCAATACAGCAAACCAATAGCCTACATCAAAGTAAATGAAGAGAAACTTAAAGCACTCCCATTAGAGTCAAGAATAAGACAAGGCTGCCCACTCTCTTCTTTTGTATTCAATATAGTACAATAAAGTCCTAGCCAGAGCAATTGGACAACAAAAGGAGGTAAACAGCATACAAAATGGAAAGGACAAAGTCACAATATCACTATTTGCAGAAGATAGGATAGTACAATTAAATGACCACAAAAATTCCACCAGAGAATTCTTACAGCTGATAGGCAATTTCAGCAAAGTGGCTGGATATAAAATTAACTCAAATCAGTAGCCTTCCTCTACTTAAAGAATAAAGGGCCTGAGAAAGAAATTAGGAAAACAACAGTCCTCAAAATAGTCACAAATATAAATATCTCTGTGTGACTCTAACCAAGCAAGTGAAAGATCTGTATGACAAGAACTTCAAGTCTCTGAAGAAAATCAAATATCTCAGAAGATTAAATGCTCATGGATGTGCAGGATTAGTATAGGAGAAATGGCCATCTTGCCTAAAGCAATCTACCGATTCAATGCAATCCCCTTCAGAATTCCATCTCAATTCTTCATAGAGTTAGAAAGAGGGTGTGGTGGCACACGCCTTTAATCCCAGCACTCAGGAGGCAGAGGCAGGTGAATTTCTGAGTTTGAGGCCACCTGGTCTACAAAGTGAGTTCCAGGACAGTCAGGGCTATACAGAGAAACCCTGTCTCGAAAAACCAAAACAAACAAACAAACATAATAATAATAATAATAATAATAATAATAATAATAATAAAACAAAAACTGAAGGTATGTAAACTATTCTCAACAATAAAAGAACATCTGGGTGAATCACCATCCCTGATCTCAAGTTGTATTACAGAGCAATATGCATGGTATTGGTACAGAGACAGACATGTAGATAAAAGGACTAGAAGGCTGGTGAGATGGCTCAGTGGGTAAGAGCACCCGACTGCTCTTCCGAAGGTCCAGAGTTCAAATCCCAGCAACCACATGGTGGCTTACAACCATCCGTAACAAGATCTGATGCCCTCTTCTGGAGTGTCTGAAGACAGCTACAATGTACTTACATATAATAAATAAATCAAAAAAAAAAAAAAAGAAAGAAAGAAATGAACCCACAAAACTATGATCACTTGATCTTTGACAAGAATACTAAAACCAGCCAGTGGGAAAAAAGACAGGATTTTCAAACATGGTGCTGGTTTAACTGACAATTAGCATGTAGAAGAATGCAAATTGATCCATTCTTATCTCCTTGTACAAAGCTCAAGTTCAAGTGGATCATTAACCTACACATAAAACCAGATACACTGAAACTAACGGAAGAGAAAGTAAGGAAGAGCCTCAAGCACATGGGCACAGGGGAAAAATTCCCGAACAGAACACCAATGGCTTATGCTATAAAATCAACAATACACAAATGGGGCCTCATAAAATTGCGAAGGTCAATAGGAACAAATGGCAACAAACAGATTGGGAAAAGATCTTTACCAATTCTCTATCTAATAAAGGGATATTATCCAACATATACAAAATGTAAAAAAAGAAAAATTAGATTCCAGAGAACCAAATAACCCTATTAAAAATGGGGTAAAGAGCTAAACAAAGATTTCTCAACTGAGGAATCTTGAATGGCCAAGAAGCCCTAAAGAAATGTTCAATATCTTTTCTCAACAAGGAATTGCAAATTAAAATGACCCTGAGATTGCATCTCAATCCAAGACCAATGGCTCAGTTCAAAAATTTCATTGACAGCAGATGCTGGCCAGAATGTGGAGAAAGAGGAACACTCTTCCATTGCTGGTGGGATTGCAAGCACGTACAACCACTCTGGAAATCAATCTGATGGTTCCTCAGAACAAACCCTGGGCATATACCCAAATGATGCTTCAACATATATCAAGGACACATAGTCCATTATATTCATAGCAGCCTTATTTAAAAAAGCCAGAAGCTGGAAACAACTTAGATGCTCCTCAAAAAAAGGAATGGATACAGAAAATGTGGTACGTTTAAAAAATTGAGTACTACTCAGCTATTAAAAACAATTGCTTAATGAATATTCGTAAGCAAGTTGATGGAACTAGAAAATATCATCCTGATTGTACTCACCAAGACAAAAGAACAAACAGGGTATGTAGTCACTGATATCTTGATATTAAGATAAAATATCAAATTACTGGTGATACAACTCAGAGAACTTATGAAGCTGAAGAAGGAAGACCAATGTGTGAATGCTTAAATGCTAATTCTAAGGGGAAAAATAATCATGTGCGATGAAGGGAGGGGTGGACTTGGGAAGAAAAGAGAAGGGGGAGGGAAATAGGGAGGCAGGATTAGGTATGGGAGGAGATGAGGGAGAGAGAGTCAGAGAGCCATGGAATTGTATGTATGTAGCAGTCTGGGATAGGGAAATGGGGGTAGCTACAAGAAAGTCCCAGGAAAACAAGAGGATACTTTTTGTCCAAGTCACTGGGGGATTCTCAGGAGAGCTCTAAGATCTGTTAGACCAGATGTACTGAAACAAGAGAGCTTTTATTAATTTGAGTAGGACAGGAATGAGACCCCGTGCCTAGAGGTTTTGGTGTTTTTTTTTTCTTATTTTTTTTATTTTTTTATTCTCTTTATTTACATTTCAAATGCTATCCCGAAAGTTTTCCATACCCCTCCCCCCACCTCTGTTCCCCC
>NW_018392177.1:0-14058 GCF_900095145.1 Mus pahari | reverse complement strand
CTCTGGAGTTAGTTGTTATAGTTGTCTCTGGTTGGAGCCTGTTCCTCCTGTGATTCAGTTAGTCAGCAGTCCTCTGAGCAGTCTCCTCTGTCAGCAGTCCTGGGAGTCCAGTTTTCTCCTGAGTCTCAGTGGTCAGACTACTCTCTGCAGGGAAGCTCTCTTCTAGCAGGGAATGTGCACAGAGGCCTGGCATTCAGATCTGCCTCCTGGCTGAAGATGTAGGCCCAAATCAGGGCCTGTGCCAGAAGATGTGTTGCCTCTGCAGATTATTCACTCACCTGCACNGTCTAGCCACTGTGGGACCCTGGACACAATATGACTCTCTCACCTGCTCTGGCAGACATAGCCCTCACTGGTGGCCACCTTTCCTCTGGCGAGGAAGGTGCCTGAATTTCTAGAGCCCGAAATATTGTCTGTCCCAGAAGTTAGGTTGCTTCTGTCTGTCCTGAAGCTGTGTGAAGCTAAGTATTTTTAATGTGGTCAGAAACAGTACAAGGGCATCCACTTACTTTACTACTCCACTATTGGCTGTAGGTATTGAAGTTCTGTAACGGTAAGGCAAAAATTTAAAGTCATACAAACATGGAGAGAATTCAGATAATGTCTACATTCAGATAAAACTCTCTAGAATAGAGACTATAAAGACTTTACATGGGACTCTTAAAACAGATACCTATTTTCTCAAAGTTGGTGAAACAGAAAACTACCTTCTAGCCCAAATCAGATTGTGTCCTATATACTGTAGTCAAATAATCAGGAAAACAATCTCTTTCAACATAGCCATAAAAGTAACTGGAAATCAACCTAACCAAGTAAATGAAAGTCAACAATAAGGAAAAATCCCAGACACAGAAAAAAGAATTTGAAGAAAGTAAACAATGATGAATATACTTCTCATTCTCTTGAATTGGAAAAATTATTTTTATGCAGATGGTTATTATAGCAAATGAAATACACAGATTCAATACATGTGAAATTAAAAAAAAAAAAACGAAAACAAAAACATAGCCAGTCTCTACAACATACCAAAAGTGTCTCCAAATTTACATGGAATCAAAAAGAGTAAGAACAGCCAATCAATCATGAACAAAATCACTATCACAGAAGATATAAATCCACATACCTCATTTCAAGTTATACCACAGAACCACAGTATGATATAGCAAGAAAAACAGACTTACATGTCAGTGAAATAAAATGAAGTACTGGGCTATAAGTCCATATGAATACAGCTACCTGAGCTTTTAAACAATTACCCTATGTATGCATTTAGGAAAAGACGGAATATTTATCCAATGGTATTGGGGTATCATGGTCATAAACTACTGAAAATTGAAACATTTTGTTTATCATTCACTTGTACTAAATCCTAACACAAATGAACAAATCCTTCAACATGAGACCTGATATTCTTAAATAGCTAAAAACAAAAATGAGAAAGATAGGTACCTTTAAAAAATGGTAAGACCTTTTGGAATAAGACAAGAATAGCGCAGGAAATGAAGCCAAAAATTGACAAATGGATGTCATGGAATCAAAAAGATTCTTACAGTGCATTAAGTTTTTAATGAAGTTAAGAGATAGTCCACAAACTGGGACAAATTTTTTTCTAGCTATTTGTCTAAAAGAGGACTACAGTCTAGATCATACAAAGAACTCAATAACTACAACATCAATAACATAAGCTATATCCAGTGTAGAACCCAGCCTGTTTCTGCTGTTTGTGGATTAAGATGTAGAACTATCAGCTCCTCCAGCACTATATCTGCCTGAATGCTGCTATGCTACTTTCCATGATGAAAATGAACTAAAACTCTGAAAGTGTAAGATAGTCTCAAATCAAATATTTCCCATTATAAGAGTTGTCTTGGTCATGGTTTCTTTTCATAGCAATGGAAATCCAAAGTTAAGACATGAAGTATGAAAAAATTCCAAGTTAAACCAGGCATTGAAAAATTAAGCAAGGATTTATATAGGAGACAATTTCCTGAACAGAACACCAATAGCTCAGGCTCTAAGACCAACAACTGATAAATGGGACCTCACGAAACTACAAAGATTCTGTGAGTCTAAGGATACTGTCAATAGGACAAATAGGTAGCCTGCAGATTGGGAAAGGATCTTAACTAAATCTACATCTAACAGGGCTAATTTCCAAAATGTACAAACAATTCAGTAAGTTACATACCAATAACTCAAATAACTGACTTAAAATAAGAATATAGAACTAAACAGAGACTTCTCAACAGAGGAATCTCAAATGGCTTAGAAACACTTAAAGAATTCTTTAAAGTCTTTAGTTTTCAGAGTAATGCAAATCAATGCAATTCTGAAGTCCCAACTTACACCCATAAGAATGGCTAAGATATAAAACTCAAGATATAGCATATGCTGGCAAGGATGTGGAACCAGGGTAACACTTCATTGCTGGTGGGAGTATGAACATGTACAACTACTTTGGAAATCAATTTGGTGTTTTCTCAGAAAACTGGGAAGAGTACTATCTCAAGACCCAGATATATCTGGGCATATAAATGATGCTCCAACATCCCACAAAGACACTTGCTCAACTATATTCATAACAGCTTTATTCATAATAACTAGAAAATGGAAACAACCTAAATGTCCCTCAATTGAAGAGTGGATAAAGAAGATAGGGAAATCTACACAATGGAATAGTATCAAGCTATTAAAAACAAAGACATCATGGATTTTGTAGGCAAATTGATGAAACTTGAAAATAATATTATGAGTCAGGTAACCCAGCCCTGAAACTACATGCCTTGGATGTATTCACTTATAAGTATATATTAGCCATAAAATACAGATATCCTCAGGTTATACTCTACAGACCCAATGAAGGAAGACAAGCAGGAAGGTCCATGTGAGGATGCTTTAATCTAACTTAGAAGGGGTAATGAAACAGTTATAAAAGGAAGATTAGGGGGCAGTTGAAAGGGATTGATGATGGGGAAGGTAATTGGGGTTTACAATTAGAGTGGAGAAGGACAGGAGAGATGATTAGATGGCCATGAAAATGAATGGAAATCTGCAACTGGTGGGTGTGAGGTGGTGGTGGTCATGTCCAGAGGAGACATATACTGGACAAAGGGAGGCACCCAAGAATTAATGGTGGTGACCTTAGCTGCGATTCACAACACTGTACTTATGAACCTGAAGAGTCCACCTCCTGTAGACAGGCTGGAACCCCAATGGCACAATAACTGTACCAATCCACATGAGATATATTGCCTATGTAATATACTCCTATGGAAAGCTTTGTACCACTCCATTTTTTATTGAAGACATATTCAGGATCTTTGATATTTTATTTCCCAAGTTCCTTCCTTAGTATGTGTATTTCTATCTTAAGAATCCTGGGTATTCTGAGCTTCTGGGCTGATATCCACTTATCAGTGAATGAATACCATGTGTGTTCTTTTGAGATTGGGTTACCTTACTCAGGATGATATTTTCTAGTTCCATCCATTTGCCAAAAGAACTTCATGAATTTGTTTTTAATAGCTGAGCAGTACTCTATTGTGTAAATGTACCACATTTTCTGGATCCATTCCTCTGTTGAGGGACACCTGGGTTCTTTCTAGCTTCTGGCTTTTATAAATAAGGCTGCTCTGCTATGAACATAGTGGAGCATGTGTCCTTTTTACCTGTTGGAGCATCTCCTGGGTATATGCCCAGAAGTGGTATAGCTGGGTTCCCAGGTAAATTGAAAATCTAAATAAAGAAAATATCTAATAAAAAAGTGGCATTTTGTGAAGAGCAATTCCAAGTTATGGCAAATCAATGTACCTATTTTCTTCTATAAGAAATACAGACACAATTAGTGAATTGCATATCTAATCTATTTGAACTAACTCAAACCATCTTTTGCTAGATGGGCTGTTTCATAGTTTCCTTAATTTGTAATCACCCTCTGTTCATTGCATACTGTTTCCTAGCTCAGGAGTCATGAAAACCTCTTTGAGTTTTGCTAATGGCCACTTAGTGTGGTACTCACTTCCCTTCTGGAACTCATGTAAAAAGCTTACCTTGTAAATTAAAAGTGTGATGTGTCATTTTCTATGCCATGTGAACCTTCAGAATCCTCAAAATCTTTTTTTATAAGCACTTTACTATCTCAAATTTTTAACTGGCTAGATTACAATGGAGAGCCATGATCAACAAAGATCTTGTACATTTTACATTTTAAAATACAATTTTCCTCCAATTTCCCTCTTCAAGCACTCTCACATATGCTGTAATATTCTGTGTAATATTTACTGCCTGGTGTTGGTTGCAATTTAAAACTAAAAATTGAGTCAAAATATTCCTGCATACATTTGTAATTTTTTTCTGTCTTCCTGCATGGACACCATCATTGTCCAGGATTGAGAAAACATTTCTAGTCACCCTGGATTTTCATACTCAGTGTCCATACTTTCCAGAGAGACAGCCTTTATTCTTATTCACTGAAGAGTAAAAAAGAACTAATATTTTCTTTCCCTATGACCCTTAGTTTAGGGCCTGAAAGTTTAAACAAAATTTGGACTCACTCGTAATCATGCACAGATGAGGAAATGCATTTGAATTGAGTTTTCTTATGTTCAGAATGTTGACTTTCTCTGTATTACATCTCATCTGACCAGTGTCCTTTCAAGATTGTTGAGGAGTCCTTCAATTTCCCCACCTTATATTTCAAAGACCGAATCTCTAATGTGTCACTAGCCTCTGTAATCTTAAATTCTGTCATTTTACATTGGAGCTTGCTTTCTCTTTCTTTAGTCTTAGCAGGAGTTGCTTGTTCCATATGTTCAGTTCCGTTCAGGTCAGCTTCTGCTGCAGGGTCCTGTGCTTCCCTAGTTCTCAGTGACTCCTCCTTTAACTATGGAGAGGGCAGGTGTTTGGTGTTTTGAGGCCTGAGGTGTTTGCTTTTCATTGGCTGTTGTTTGTTGTTCCCAGAAGAGATCGTTGACTATTATTATTATTATTATTAAGTTTTGCTTCTGCTTCTTGAACATCAGAATAGTTAAGAGAGTGACAGGGAGCCTTGATGTCCCAGTGTCTGCTTGCTGTGTCAGTAAACCACTATTTTATTTGTGTTGTCTTTCTTCCAGGGAATTTTCCTTTATCACTTTTTGGTTTTTTAAAAATTTTATTTAATCTTCTTTTTAATCTCTTTTTACACTCCAGAATTTATTCCCCTCCTGGTCCACCCTCTGACTATCCCACATCCCATACTTCCTGTCCTCCATGTTTCCAGGAGGATGTCCCAACTCCCCCCTCCCCCACCCCACCAGACCTGTTCACTACCAGGGGTCTCCAGTCTCTTGAGGGTTAGGTAGTATATCTTCTCAGACTGAACCCAGTCCTCTGCTGTATATGTGTTGGGGTCTCATATCAGCCTCATATATGCTGCCTGGTTGGTGGTCCTTTGTCCCTTTTAAAGTAAGGCCTAGGGTGAGATTAGCCCTCTTCTCTTTTGTCCATCACTTTAGGTCACAGTTTGCTTTTCCCATTATAAAGCTATTACCCAGTACTTGTGCACTTTATCTAGTTTTTCTGCTTTTTACTGAAATGTCTCCTTGCTTTCAATGCTTTAGATTTTGGTTTTTCAGATTTGTGAGTAGTTAGTAGAGGATTGCTTGCCTTTATTCTCCCATGTTTTCAATATATATTTCTTGATGGGAAGATTTACTCACCCTTCATGTTATTAGTGAATCCTGATGCTTCATAGACACATGACTCACACGTGACTGTTTGCTGTAATGATGTGGAAGGTTCATGTGAATATACAGCAGGATAAAGCAGCAAGTCAATTGAGGGAGTTGGAGCCTAGAGAAAATTCAGACATACAATTTAAGCATTTTTCTGAAAATAAGTGAAATGTTTTTAGTGAACTAAGAAAAAATATTCATATTATTGGATCATTTCAAATATTAATATCATTTTAGAGTTTTTCTGGATTTAAAGAAATTTGCCAAACTTTATATCAAAAATATAAATAGTTCTTATTCACTGATATATTACTTTGTTATATATCTTGCTTTAGCTTGGTATGTTTTTATGATTAAGCTTTCAATATCAGTACTCAAAAATTTACATTTCATTTGTATTCTGTCAGTTTCTTACCTTATTTTTTCCTTCTAGAATTTGATTTAAGATTCCACGTTACATTCAACTGTCACTTCTTAGTCTCTAGTTACCTGCAATTGTTTCTCAGATTTCTTTGGTTTTCAAGTGTTAGTATTTTTACAGAACCTTACACCCTTCAGTAGCATTTTAAAGAAAATGCCAGTTTGGGCACGACTGATTTCCTAGCTTATAATTAGACCCATACCACCTCTGTCTCAGATGTACTTGGATTATAGGCTAAGTAAATTTTATAGAAATTTAATTTGATGTACCTTTCTATGTTATCTCCTACATGGCTTCAAGTTATTTTTAGTTTAATTAACATACTGTAGAAAAAGACATATAATCAACTAATGCAACTATATGAAAAAAAACCACAGTATAAACAAACCAGTGCAAAAGCACTGGTAGAACAGTTTAGAATAATGAATTTGAAAACCCAACAAGGTGTAAGGGATGTATAGAGCCAGATTTTTCAAGCCATTACCTTTAAAGTTATATAAACATGTATTAAATGTATAACTATACTAAATAAAGTAATTTGGGGACATAATTTACAGCAAATCTATTGTCTTATATTGGTCATGGAACAATGACACAAGGAAGAACCTAAAAAATTTATACAAACTTGAAAATAGATGGAAAACATATTTCTGCGTAGGATTTAAAATACCAGCAAAGGAAAAATTATGGAACAAGTAAACATCACAGTGGGTGTGGGTATGCATTAAGCTAAAATGACGTAAAATGACGGCAATGTAATCTCTAAAATAGTATGAGACAAATTTGTAAGAAACAACCTCAGTGGTTTCTATTAAAGAGTAAATATTGTAAGAAGGAGTAAATAAAATAGCTAATGACCCTTTAGAATAATAATTGGTTTGAGCCAGGAATAATAGTATTCACCTGTAGTCCTATCACTGAAGAAGCTGAAATAGAATTTTTGCATGATTATCTCTCTGGGAAAGGGAAATTGCATAGATTTTTAGGTGTACTTGAATCTGGTGGGGATGGGAACAGGAATGATCAGGTGGGAGGGGACAGAGGAGACCTGAGAGAGACTACTGGAATTGCGGGTCATTTGGTGGGGGGCAAAGTAAAAACCCAGTACAATGAAAACTCCCAGTAATCCATGAGGATGAACCTAGATAAATCTCCATGTAATGGAGGACCTGGAGCCTGAAGTGTTCATGTTCTATAACCAGGCAAGGATTCCGATGGAGGTATTGAGACAGCAACCCAGCCAAAAACCTTTAGCCTACAATTTGCCCTGCCTGTAACCTGTGCTAGTGTAAATAAGGCACACAACTTGTGTGAGGCATGCCACAAAAGGGAGCCCATGTCCTACACTGCATAAAGTTCCAGGATTCAGATGTTGGATAGCTCAGGGACCTAGGATAGGACCAAACAGGGCTTGAAACACACAAAGAAACGAACAAACAAAACACAAACTACTCAAAGCAAAAATGTTACTACAATGATCCCAAATGATAATGTGTGATACTCACAGACATGAGCCTTGAGCAATCATTATCATAGAGGGTTTGTCCAGAAACTGATTGGAGCAGATGCAGAGATCTCCAGCCAAATTTGATGGGGAGCTAGGGCAATCCTGTGGAAGAGGGGAGGAATGATTGTAGGTACCAGAGGGAGGTGTCCAGGACATCATAGGAACACAGCCCAGAGCATCTACTAAATAGTGCTCATAGGAGTTCAGAGAGACCAATGCGACAATCATGGAGCTTTTATAGGCCTGAGCTAGATCCTCTGCATATATATTGTAGTTGTGTAGCTTGATATTCTTATGACACTATTAACAGTAGGAGCTGCAACTGTCTACAACTCTACTGCCTGCTTTTGAAAAGTTTCCTCCTATGGGGATGGCTTATCTAGCTTTAATATGAGGAGAGATGCCCAGTCTTAATTTAACTTGATTTGCCATGTTTGGTATTTATCTTTGAGAAGCCTGGAGTTTTCTGAAGAAAAAGGAGGAGGAGTGGATCTGGGCGAGAAGGGAGGTGTTGGAAAGAGGCTGGGAGAAGATGGGGTGGGGGAGGGGAAGGGAAACTGTAGTCTAGATGTAATATATGAGAGGAGATACAAAAAATAGGACTCTAATCCCAAATGAAGTAGAAGCAGACCTTAAACAGCCAAACAACCAAGCAAAAACCAAACAACAACAAACAGCAAAACCCAAGACCAGAAGGTATTAGTACAGAATTCAACAAGTCTGGCCATGTAGAAATCTCTAATTTTAAGGAGATACCTTATCTCAAAAAGCAAGCTAGAAAGGAACAGAAGAAGATAGCTGATTTTAACTGTGAACTCTAACTTACAAACAGAACTATGCAATCTCTCTGTCTCTGTCTCTGTCTCTGTCTCTGTCTCTGTCTCTGTCTCTCTCTCTCTCTCTCTCTCACACACACACACACACACAACACACACACACACACAGAGAATAAATATATAATAATGCAAGTTTATAATAGTGGAAACGTGAGGTAAAATTTTCATGAGAGATTTTACATAGTTTATTTGAAAATAGAACCAAACTGTTAAATATAAGCTGAATGTAGAGAACTCTCAATATCCTGATGTACATATGTTGTCCGTTCTTATTAAGAAACTAAAACTAATTGACCTAACAAGAGATTAAAATGACAATATTTAGATGCTCTCACTTGAACACAATGAAGCTAAAGAAATTCAAGCAGAGTTTGAACAGTCTGGTGCCCTTGATTCTCATAGCTAATATAGTTGTCAAAAATATCCACTGATATATTTATTTCAGATATTAGTAACTCTAGCCGGATAGCTATTCCACTCCAGAATCAACTTTAATACATTGAACCAGGCCGAAGGTTTGAGATAAAGTGAGATATAGAAGCTTTGCAGATATAGAAACAAGGGCAGTACATGTTCAGATGAACATTTGTTTCACCATTGAGATTTCAGTTCAAGTAGGCTTTCTGTGCTATAGGGTATGTTCCTTGGTCTATTTCTTTTATTGTATAACACACATAGGCTATATTCCATTGTATAAATGCCAAAATCATACAACTTGCTAATAATAAGAATGCTTCTAATAAGAATGCTTCTAGAGCTAGCTATATTGCTATATAAATGTATGCATTTTTTTAATATATATATATTTGAAGTTGCCAAGACAGGAACCAAAATGTTGACATGGCCCTTAAGTTACATTCAGCTCAAGAGGTGAAAACAGGGTCAGATCTGGATGTACCCACAGGAAAGTGAATGATTGACACCTTTACTTAGGTCATGCCTGCAGTGGGGACTAATATGAGCTAGGGGAACACAACTGTCCTGAATATTCTGAAACATTGAGCTCAAATAGAGACAGATGTATTTATGTATTCTAAACTGCTTTTGGGCATTTGTCTTGGCGAGATTAAAGTATGACTAATACTCTTTTGTTACCAATCATAAAACCATTAAATATAAAAACAAAACCTCAACAATGACAAACCAATCCCGTGGTTTACAACTCCCCCCCCCAAAAAAAAAATCGACTCTAGTTTCAGCAGCAGAGAATCTATCCTGGAATATATAAAGATATATTTCCATGTGAGAACACAGTTGTAGTTCATGCCTACAGAGAAGACAGTGAAATTATAGTTTCAATAAATATAGTGCTACATATTAGTCTGCTATTATTAAACTGGAAGGCTGTGAGCCTGTGTTGTATTTAAGTAAAAGGAGATTTATTTTTCCATTCTGAACAAAGTGAGTAACATTTTTAAAAAATTTCTTTATTATTGTTATTTATTTATTTATGTACTTACATATTTATTTATTATTTATTTACTTTACTTTCTGACCACAACTCCCACTTCCAGTCAACCCTCATATAACTCGTCCCACAACTCCCCTGCCCCTGCTCCTCTGAGTAAGGGGAGGCAACTCACTGGAACTAAGCCATCCTGGGGCAGCAAGTCACTGCAGGACTAGGCACACCCTTTCCTACTAATGTTAGAGAAGCCAGCCCAGTTAGGATACCGAGGTAGGCAACAGAGTCAGGGATGGGCCTGCTCCAGTGTTGGGGTTCCCACATGAAGACCAAATTGCACGTTTGCCACACATGGATGGAGGGGCTAGGTCCAGTTCACGCAGGCTTGGGTTTTGCTGTTTCAGTTTCTGGGAGCACCCAAGGTTCCAGGTTAGTTGACTTTTGAACAAAGCATGGGAAATTGCTGTTTAAGAGTAGGATCCAAGACATAGACAATAACAATTTTAAATATCAAGGCTTCACCATCAAAATCTCCATGAGAAGCACTACCAAAATATGAATTTCCATCTACTTTGAAGACTTTTTGTGATAAAACTATCAAGGAAGCAGTATTCTCTGAGGAGACCCTCACACTTTCAGATCTGACCTTCAAGTGTTCCACCACATACAGGACCATGTGTGTAGCCCCTGATAAACCCAGTGTGTCACACACAACAAAATACAAAGACACAAGAGGGAGTGAATCATCAGGAAGAGTTTTGAAGGGAAACTGTGAAGTTTTCAAAAAAACGAACCATGCTAAATCTGGCTACTCTCCAGCATAGGTGTGGCTTTCTTGCCCTGGTTCCTGCGCCCAACCTGCTGCCAAGCTGCTCACACTTCCCAGGGCATCAAATCCCTGTGGTTGGCCTGCAGAAAGCCAGCTATTGCTCACTAAGATTCCCTTCACCCTGTGAAATGATAACACTAGAGACTTTTAATATGCTAGCCAGATTTATAACAACAAATCTCCAGTCCTCAAATGCCTGTGCAAAGAACACAAATCTCAACTGATACAAATTCAAGCTTCACACCTAGATTGGACAAATGTGCCCTACATTATGCAATTGCCCTGCTATGAAATCCTGATCTATTTGTGGCTCTTTCAGACTATGTGGTTCTGACTCATCTTCATCTCCTTCTCCCTCTATCATTTTCTCCCTCCGTCCTCCATGTTGTCTATTCTTTCCTTTTACCCTTTCTCTTCCTGTTCTGTCCAGAAGATCCTGCCTCCATATCTCACCCAGTGATTGAATTCCTGCCATCTTTATCAGTCAATCAAATAACAAAGGGAAATTCCCCTGCAGAAAATAAGAAAGTCTGAAATGTGAGTGAGATCAAATGTATGATATACTAGTGTGCAATTCTCGAAAAAGAATTTCAAGGGAAAACCATGATAAATAATATTTTGTAACAAAGTTTCATAGTGTGAAACATAAAACATTTCCATTACCATTTGATCAGAATACAGTGAAGAAGAGGGGTACATGATGAATTTACTGAGAATCGTGCCACTAAATAACATGTGCATTTAAAGAAAGGGAGGTTAGGCCATTAGTTCTGAAGGAATGATAATTCTTAGCTCCCAGTTCCTTGTACAACTGGGTCAGAAGATTTTATTTGATGCCTCTGGCCATTTTTAGTATTTAACTGCAGGGAGGCAAGACTGGTTAATTTTGTTTAAATATAATTTCCACTCTTCTTTACTTGGTTGGTTAATTAAAGTGGTTGTAAGACTTGAAAGAGAGCCTACTAAGAGGTAAGACACCAGGGGAATCTAATTATAGATATCTGGGAAGCAACTGCTCTCTCACTAAGTTTAAGAATTCGTCCACAAGGTAGAGGACTTGGTGGTACCTAAGTTTGGTGCCTTGGTTCCTATGGGACATTCTTCTGAAATTTACTGTGTCCACTTGATGCTTCTGATCACATTTGCTCAGGGCACTCAACATTTTAGAAAGGTTTAACTTGGGTTGATTAGCCAGGTTTTCAGACAGTGTTTGGTCTTGATGGGAAGCAGTTCTCTCTAAGAACTCTATGATGTTTCATTCACAATGGCAGTCAATCTCATCCACTACAGCCTGGAGATCTTTCTTGTGATTAGGAGATATGGTGGGATCTGTTTGAGTCTGTTTCTGAAAATTATATATATATATAATTTTCACAGTATCATTATATATGTAAAGAAAGAGACACAAAATTTATCTACTTTTATTTATGCATGACAGTATAATGGGAAGAGAGAGTAAGCTCATGTCTTAGACTACAAAAAGAATACTGGCTTCCTTTCATCTTCCATCAGAGAGGATTTAACTAATGCAAGAACAGTATCCCACTCTGTACTCTTCGATTACCAATTCACAGATTTGCACAACAATTTCCAGGACTTCTCAACACCCAGCTTTCAAATATTAACATAACAATCTTTTAGTCTATTTGGTGAGAGTAAATTGATCAAGTGAAGTGACTATTTTTCAATTTGTTCAGGTAACCGATAGAAATGCAAATGATGAGCTATTAGCACTGGTCCGAATTTTGTGATAAGTGCATGTGGGGATCAAGCTCAGGGGTAGGCAATACTTGTGGATGGTCTGAACAAGATCTAAGGCTAAATTTTACAGCAGTATGGTGGCTTATGGGTAAAATCAATACATCAAGCACATATAACCAGACACAGTATCATTATATATTTTCTTTGATACTTCAAGGTGAGTAATTCACTCCACCATGACCAAGGCTCTTTTATTTCTCACCATCCTATATAACAATTGTGTATTGAGTGCTCTATCTCTATACCTATCTTCTGTTTTCTGTTCCCTGAAACAGGGAACATTTCTATTTGTGAGCAAATAGACCTAAGACACTTAGGTAGAAGAATGTACATGGTAGACAAGTAATAGTGAACTACCACATTTTATCTAAACCAAGATACAATTCCTCCCATACGGTTTAACTCAGTAAAATATACAGATAATTTATTTCAAAACACAAAAAGGAACTTTCTGAGACAAAAAGTAGTAATAATTGTCTACTTATATGCAATCTTCTTTTGTATATAAAAATTCTTCTTAAGATATATGTTTTCTAATGAGTATTAGTGGTATTTTTATTTGAAGGGCAGAAATTTAAAAATTCGTAACACTATATAAATATAGCAAAAGGAAAAAAATTGATTAAAAGGTGGAACTTAAACGTTCCTTGTGTTGTCTGGTTGGAAATAAGTAATGGAGAGGTAGAAAAGGTGGAAACCGCAGTGAGTGAACTACGGACAAAAGTGGAGCTAGAGATGCAATTGTAACAGGTACGAAAAGATTGAGGTCTACATGCTGTCATTGCACAGTAGGGTCATCGGGATGGTGTACAACAGTCTGGAGCTCATGCAGACAGACTCGTTTCCAAAACTTCCTGCCTGGTTTGAGATCACCTGGCTCTGGGCAATGAGGAAAGATTCTCTTTCTGGAATGACCCACCTCCAAGAATCAGTTAGTCCATGATGCCACTGGAACCCATGTTAGTATCAGTGGTCCATGTGGCTGCTCCAGACCTTAATGAAGTTTGAGAATCACGTGGATGTTTGCTATCTGTGCAACTGCCCAATGCCTCAGTGATGCCTTTGCTGCCATGTGGTGCTATACTGATGTTAGTGGTATGTATCCCAACCTTGAACCATCTTGAGTCTCATGGTCTATGCAACTTCTCAGAACAATGAGTGAGTCAATGGTCTTGATATGGATTAGGGCCATATTGTTGCAGCCCGTGTTATCAGCAAAGACCCTGTGGAGGCCCATGGGCAGTGCTGCTGACTGGACCATGTTAATGTTTATGGGGAGAGGACCCCACCACACACCACCCCACAGTACAGAGGAGAACATAGAGGAGAGATCAGGCTACATTCACTTCAGGCCCTCTCATATCTCTCCCCCCTCCAACCAATGATTGCTTCTGGATTTGGTGAAGAGAGAGAAAAATTCCTCTTCCCTTGATTGGCTGTCTGCTATAAATTTGACCATTCCTCAATAAATGTATGGATTACACTATATGGACATTAAACATTTTTTTGATGGATAGGTCACAGAGGAAGGGGTGACAGATGTGAAAATACTTTGAGAGGAGGGACCCGCATCTGGACCCGATCG
>NW_018392176.1:14306-15870 GCF_900095145.1 Mus pahari | reverse complement strand
AAGAGCATACACAGGGTGGACTGAGGCCCCCCACCATATATGTAGTACATGTGCTACTCAGTCTTCATATGGGTTCCCCAATAACTAGAGNGGGGGANTCCCTTAAGGAGTTGTCTGTCTGTCTAAACTGTTCCCCTAACTCATCTGCCTTGTCTAACCTCAGTAACAGAGACGTGACAAGCCATGGGTGGGGGATAATCAAGTGTTCTTCACCCTCCCTGGGGAGATAAAAAGGAGTCAGGTAGGCAGGGCATGGTAGCACAGACCTTTAATCCCAGCACTCAGGAGGCAGAGGCAAGTGGGTTTCTGAGTTGGAGGCCAGCCTATTCTACAGAGTGAGTTCCAGGACAGCCAGGGCTACACAGAGAAATCCTGTTTGGAAAAAAAAACAAAAACAAAAAAGAAACAAACAAAAAAAGTAGTAAGGAATTAGGGACTGGGTAATGTGGAATTGGGGACAGGTTAGCAATTGAAAATTGAATAAATAAATAAATGGGAAAATGAACAAATAAAAATAAATAGAATACAAATATTCAAATCAGCCAATTATTTTTAGTTTGCCCTACTCTTCAGGGCAAAACCTGAGTAAGAAATATTTTTTGCCAAAATTATCATACAAATGACCTCTTAACTAAAGTTTTCACAGTCTATTTTTCACTGACCTGCTCTGACCTAAAGTTCCTATGGTGGCATTACTGTCAACTCTCCAATCTTCCAGGTTCTATGAGAACAACCGATTAAGATCTATGTACAGCTTTCTAATGACTTTTGCCATCTCAGCTTCTGACATTTTCCACATTCCTCCAAAAGAAGACACAAACTCTGTCATGCATCACAATCACCTCTGATACAATGTTGTTGTTGTTGTTGATGTTCTGTTGCTGCTCTGCGGTTGTGATTGAGTCCTCTAAGCAAACACATCTCAGGTAATATGGCTGTTGTACATGGTTCTGTCAGATCACAGACTGTCATTCTGGGAGCTTAGAACAGAAATAGAACCTGAAGCTGGAAAATAAAGGCAAAATAAATAAATAAACAATAAAAATAAAAATGAAGGACAAACACCGTTTTCCAGCTTGTTATCTTGCTTGGTCACTGTCCCATTCTCAGCTAGCTCTCTCATCAAGCCCTGACCCGCTTGCTTAGAAATATTGCCATCCTCAGTGGAAGAGCCTTACCACATCATCAAGACTAGCTCTCACAGACATAGAAAGCAGTCATTCTGATGAGGGCACACCCTCAACTGAGGCTCCTTCACATGACTGTAGCTCTGAAAAGTTGATAACTGAAGGCTATTATGACAGAGACAATAATAAATGAGGAAGTGGTAAAAACCCAAAACCAATGATCTAACCATATCAATTATAGGAGCCTCTATCATCAAATGAGGGACTTGGAGTTTTGGCTGAGCCAGGACAAATGGAAAGTGCACCTGGCTCAGATCAGGGAGGAATACACTGGAATGGGGAGTACAGAGGCTATGCTGCCCTGGAGTGAANTGTCTTTAACCCTGGGTTCCCAGGCCAGTGGGACCAAAGAGGTAGCTAAAACAGCTGGAAGGTGA
>NW_018392176.1:6106-13659 GCF_900095145.1 Mus pahari | reverse complement strand
TTGGGTGTCTTGAGGTTCTTAGGGTTCCAGTCAATGCACCAAGATGTTATGCCCAAGTCACAGGGACTCCAAAGACCACCAAGGAGCCTACTGCAATACAGACACACAAAGGTCTTCGTTATGGGCTCAGTACCAAGGACTCTAACCCGTCAACCTTGCATCAGGTCCAAATGAGAGACCAAGTCTAGGAAGGCTGGATATTTACTGTAGCTACAGCAATATTAGGGAATTTCCATACAGGTCAGCAACATAATCATTTTTAACTGCATGTCTGGCATAACCAGCAGGAGCCAAACAGGGCTCAAAACCATGATGCGTGTTAACTTATTTTTTTCCTGTAAGGTATATGAGTTATCTATATGTAGCTTCCCCCTGCTGTTGTACCTTGATTCACTGTTGATAAGGGGAGCTTGTCATAGGATGTTTACTCAAGAGGACTTTTTGCACTCTCAAAAACAGAACTGGTTGGGCTTTATAAACTCATGTTTGTGTCTGAGCCCTTTATTATTAACAGATACTCCTGATCAATCATAAGCCATGCCTGCCAGGAGACTAGGAACTCTGTCCAAAGACTCACACCACTATTTATTATCATACACTGTAATATCAGTTGCCCTTACCATTTGAACGGAATACGAGTGGAAGTTTCCTTTCCCCCTGTGCTTGCCTCCTGTAGATTCCACAGAAAATCCCCATCTGCCCTTCCTTTCCCGCCTCTTCCCTATGTTGCAGAGCCTACTTGGGAAGACACACTGTGTTCAACCACATGTCATGCCTGGAAGGAAACAAGGTAAACTTTCCGTAATCTACCACACTATTGCTACCCCAGATGCAATTTATACAATTGCCCCTAGCACTGTACTAAACACCAGAGGCAGTTTAACTTTTCTCCTGAATGTGTCTCTTAAAATCATCTCTTCCTATCCAGGCAGTGGTGGTGCACGCCTTTAATCCCAGCACTTGGGAGGCAGAGGCAGGCCGATTTCTGAATTCCCGGCCAGCCTGGTCTACAGAGTGAGTTTCAGGACAGCCAGGGTTAGACAGAGAAACTCTGTCTCGAGACACACACACACACACCCAAAAAACCCAAAAACCAAACAAATAAAAATTCATCTCTTCCTGCCTGCCTCTTCTCCCAGCTTTCAACATTACCAAGCATTCCCTCTTGAACATACCCACCAAACAGGTGAGTAAAAGAGGCAACACTCAGCCANCATCNTCTCTGAAAATCCAGACAGCAAACAGTAACCCAAGAACTAAACTCCCACCCAAACAAGACAAACCCAGGAACCAATACCTACACTAACCATCACCTCAAACACAGATGCCTAGACACCACCATAGGTATATAATAAAGAATGCCAGGAAAACATGTCACCAAGAAATCCAAGCTTTCTTATCACAGCAGGTCCTGAGAAATCAAACCATGCAATAGATATGGCGAAAAGAGACTGTTTGCGGGAAGGAATAGGAGTGAGAATCTGGGGAAGGGATAGATGCACACAAGAGGATCTGAAGACAGGCACACAGATAGGGAGGAGAGAGAAAACCATGAGGGTAGAAAGAGAATAGAGAGGGTGTATGTGCAGAGAACAGAGACAGGGAACAAAAAGAGAGAGTTGCTGTAGCTGGTGGTGCATATATGTAAAGCACACCTGCCAACAGCAGCAGGTGATGGAGGCAGGTGCTGACTTAAACAATTGCTAAGTCCCTAAGAGCAGGCCATTGAAATATCCTGTACAATGGCAACTACAGAGGCAAAGTTCACCCACAGAATGGCAAAGGTATAGAGAATGTCAGGCATTAAAGATGAATAGAAAAATCTATATGTCCGTCAAAAAAAAAAAAAAATGTGGAGTCTAAGTTTCCTGGCACTAAATAACCAGGAATTCTGCAACATATGAGAAGGCAAAAGCTACAAATAATTGGAATAGAAGAAGAATTTCAGCTCAAAGATATAAAAAAAATTTTCGAGGAAATCATTAATGAAAAATTTCCTAAACAATAGAAGATGCCTATTAAAGTGTAAGAAGCATGCAAAATACCAAATAGATTGGGGCAAAAATCCTTTGCCGCACAATAATCTAAACACTAAACATAAAAAGCAAAGAAATATAAAAAACTGCAACAGAAAAATAATGAACAGAAACTAAACAAAACAAAAACAAGTAACCTATGAAAGCAGACCTATTAGATTTATACCTGTCTCCATAATGTAAACTATAAAAAAACAAAAGGGTTTAGACACATGTGCTGCAGACTCAAAGAAACCACCCTTTTTTTTTTTTTTTTTTTTTTTTTTTACAAGAAAGCAAGTGTTCCAAATATTTTGGGCAGATTCAGAATTAGCCATGATAGTGAAGATATTCAGAGGTCACTGCCTAATCTAACACGTGAGCAGCATCACCAGGGACCTCACAGGTGCTCACATCTGGCTGATGCTTCCCATCCAGCCCCAGAGAGGACCTACCACCCCACTTCCCCACTGCTCAGCCACCCGCCCCTACCCACTGAGGGCAGTGACTCTGTGCTCACCATGTCTCCACTTCAGAGCTTCCCTGAGGTTCTCGCACAGCACCCAACAACAGAGCTTACAGCAGGATACAGACACCCATTCAAGCTTGCACAGCCACAGTGAACTTGGAGAAAGGCACCCGGAAGATCCCACCTCTTTGTCTGACTGGCAGGTCTGCCTGGAGGCCTTGATTGGCCAGTGAGGATTCCTTGAAGGGTGCTTCCTGACTGGGGCCAGACCTTTTCCAGATCTCAGGAGTGGTTTGCATTACATTAGCCTTCGTGCCTGTGCTGCCAGAGGAATCTTACCCCACCCAGCCCTGCGGGGAGAACCCACCATTCCAGCTCAGGCTAGTCAGCTGCCAGCTCCTCCCCTCTGTGAGCAATGATCCTGCATTACCAGGACCTGACTTCAGGTCTAGCCTGAGCTTTCCTCAGAGCACTTGCCTTCTTCCCGAAATCAAGGTGAATACCTTTCACAGCCCATTATTCCAGGTGCAGAGGAGATACCAATGTAAGCCCCCCCAACCCCCCCAATAGAAGGGTTTCCACACTATTAACATTATAAACAGGGATTTTCAGAAACCAGGGATTTGTTTTGTGGCTTCATGCTGAGCTCAGGGAAACTGCAGATCCATTTCATGAGATGNTAGGTATCAAACAACCCTGGGTGAAAAGGCAGAAACATAAGGGAAACACTGCTGAGCACTATTATTAGACATCACATCTTCATCAGTGGCAAAGTAGAGAAAAACCACTGTTGTATTAGTACAGGTTCTGTAGATAAACATATATAAATTCATAGAGAAAATGAATCTATCTATATATAGAAAGGGTATTTAATAGAATGTCTCACAGACAATGGTCCACCTAGCCCAAGAAAGGCCAAGGGAAATTAGAAAAATCAAAGACTAGTTGATTTCATGTTTCAGGATATTACAGCTCATCTTCAGTATAGACCAGGAATCTGAAGAAATATGTACTTACTAATGCCAGTTATAAAAAAAAAAAACCAAACCAACAAGTCACTTTTGTTTTGTAAAAAATGTAGGGCAAGTACAAAACAACAAAACAAAACAAAACAAAAGAACTGCAATTTTCAATATCTTTTATGTCTGTAGGATGCCAAAAGTATCTATAGCCTGGATCAAACTTGGATCTAAACATCTCAATAGATCAAGATTAAGAAAGGGTTTCTCGCTTCAAAAGGTGTAATTAAGTCTTTTCCCCCACAGTCAGCAGGGTTAGAGTTAGAGTGAGGGATTAGTGGGCTATGGTTAGAATGAGGGTAAGAGTTGTTAAGATTTGGGTGATGGTGGTTAGGAAACTAAGGTGTAAGGGCAAAGGATGGGATTAGAGGTTTAGGTTAAATCTCAGGGTTAGGCTCAGTGTTAGGGTTAAGGTGACCACCATTATTCTTCGTTGTCCCACTGAATCAATAGTGTCCCAATTACACAAAGAAGAATAATCAGAGTTAGGGTTAGGGTCATGGTTAGGGCAAACGATTTGTTGTGCTATCTGAAATGAGCTTCGGTCTTTTCTCTCATCTGCCTTCCTTGTACTACTGTTCATAGAATAAATATCTTCTTTCCTGCCCCAAGGAAAGTAGATAGTAGGTTATCCAAGAAGCTGGGATTCTCTGCTGGAAAATATCTTTACTTTACCATGAGGCCCAGTTCACATAGAAGAGAAAACCACTACTTCTTTGGTTGTTCTAAGTTTTTCCTTGGGATCCTCACGAGATAGAAGTAGTCATGGGACTTGGTGCCCTTCTTTGATAATCATATCATAAATAAATTATAGGCCATGAATCTTCACGACATCTTTAGTTAATATAAGCACTTGGTACAAGATGCAATGGTGGCCAACAATATTCTTGGCAGTCCCACCGAGTAAATAATGTTACTATTACACAAAGAAGAAATATCAGGGCTACATGGTATTCATTTTATATCTCAATATTTTGTTTTGTTTTTATTATGATAGCTTCTACCTTATTTATAAAATGGCTACACAAAAGACCCTAAATTTTTTTCCAGCCATATGCCTCTAAAACTAGAATACGAACAAAGGAAGCAAAGACTTTGATATTCACAGAACGCAACAGATAATCAAAGGATGGGTTGCCAAGAGTCAGAAAGACTGCTGCCAGCAATGCACATTTATGGTACCCTATGCTGGGTCTTACTGTCAATTATTCCTGCAGCTGATTTTCTTTTAAGATAAAATGCCCTCAGTACTCTTCAGCTCTAGACACATCTGGATTACATTCTGCCCAAACTAAACATATGCTTACTGAAGGTATCTATGTGAAGTTTTCACTTGACAATGAAAATTCTCAAAAAGAAATCCCAGACAAGCAATAAACACAAATTCATGGCATATTAAAATTTGCCTTTTTATTACTTATGTATACATTCTGTACACACAGATCATGGTTTGTTATTGACATCATGTACTTAATAGCAATTGGATTACAAGTAAATTTAACTTGTTAACTTGGCTCTAGTTCATTTTGTTCCTAATGAAATTAAACCTAATAATTGAAAGGAAAGGTCAAAAATATATTTAATCAATATATCCACCCAGGTAAAATAAATATAAAATGATAATATGGGTCTGAATCATTCTTTGAAATAGGTAACATGAGAATATATCATTAAATTTTAATGTCTACTTTCTTACATGTAAACATACAGTCCTGGTACAGCGATATCTCTTTGAACCCTATCCCAATTCTAGTATACAACATGATCTCTACCCTTTAAGATTCTAAATTACTTTTAAAGAGTTTAGTACTCCTCAACCAGAAGATTTTATTTGTGTTGAACATTGTCCTCACTCATATAAGTTTAAGATATCAGTGCTTTTTATTATGATATGTACATATTAGAGTTTTCATACAGACACAAACATATTTATTATTGGAGAGATATTCATATCCAGTAAATCCTCTTTAAGAAAATAAATATACAAGGATTGAAAGATCCAGCACAGGACTTATGTCACATTTTCTAAATTAAATAACAACCATTTTCATACATTCAGCTTTGCTGAATTAAATCAATCACAGCAGGGCCTTTTAAATGTTTCTAAATGTCTACTAAAAAGACGAAGATGAAGAAGATGAAGAAGACGAAGGAGAAGAAGGAGAAGAAGGAGAAGGAGAAGGAGAAGGAGAAGAAGAGGAAGAGGAAGAAGAAGAAGAAGAAGAAGAAGAAGAAGAAGAAGAAGAAGAAGAAGAAGAAGAAGAAGAAGAAGAAGAAGAAGAAGAAGAAGAAGAGCAGAAGGAGGAGGAGGAGGAAGAGGAAGAAGAGGAAGAAAAAAGAAAAAGAAGAAGATGATGATAGCTGGCCGGTATGTTTACAATTTGGAAGGAGGATAACTATTTAGGTGATGTGAATTTGTTTCCAGACATAGTGAGTAAAGAATTTTAATGGGACTGAATAGAGAACATCTACAGTCTCATAAGAAACACTTTTCAATATTTTGTAAGTAAAACTAAAAATTTCACTGTTATGCTAGGATGAACTATGACAATGTTGAAATGTGATGCCATTGAGAACTTAGAAAGAGGGGATATAAATTGCTTTTTACCAACCCCTGATCAAATATTGTCATAATAGATTGTGAATTTCTTTGTTAAACCTAGTGTATTTTAGTATTAACATTTATAAAATGTTAGAATAATCTAAAGATGGAAATGGTTTTAATAAAGAAGGATTTGTATATATATTAGGATGGAAATTTCCAAAATCAAAAGAAAAAAACCTACAAAGCGTTTCGAAGTTCAGAAGGATTAAATGAGGTTTCTTTCTTTCTTTCTTTCTTTCTTTCTTTCTTTCTTTCTTTCTTTCTTTCTTTCTTTCTCTCTCTCTCTCTCTCTCTCTCTCTCTCTCTCTCTCTCTCTCTCTCTCTCTCTCTCTCTTTCTTTCTTTCTTTTTCTTTTTTTCTTTTTTTTGGTTTCTCGAGACAGGGTTTCTCTGTGTAGCCCTGGCTGTCCTGGAACTCACTCTGTAAACCAGGCTGGCCTCAAACTCATAAATCATCCTGCCTCTGCCTCCCAAGTCCTAGGATTAAAAGCATGTGCCACCACTGCCTGGCTAAATGAGGTATTTTAGACATAGATTACGAGACTTAAAGGAACTACGTATGGGATTAAAGTCTCCGTCCTCAGATAAACATTTATTACAAACTGGCTGGAATCTAAGTTGAATTTCATCCTGTGCCCAGTCTACACTGAGGAGAGTCAAATGCAGGGATGATTCCCTCAGAGCTTCCAAAGGAGGTCACACTCAGTGCAAGCAAGGATATCGAGTCATGGTCACTAAGAGGGAAAATAATACAAAAAAAGCTTGAAGATATGGAGATTCTTCTGAAGATCAAGTCATAACTTAGACAGGAAATGTCAGTAGGGGTTAATAGAATATAAGCAGAAGTTGATTTTGCTAAATATGTAAAGTTAAGCAGGCATATGTAAATTGTGATCACTTTTAAAATGTGTCTCTTTAGTAATTGAAGGGACAGCAGTCTTCAAAAATTATAATTGATCATATGAAATGTTGTTTAGAGAACAAATTCACTCTTGATTCTTTTTGCCATATGTAGATGTATCTCAGTATCCTAGATGAAAGATAAGACCTTGGCTTACTTCAGCATGGCAAGGTCTATATAAAGCTGAGGAAAACTGGAAAATCTTATTAAATACTGAAGCCATATCTAAAAGCTATATTTAACAAATATAGAACACCATCTCATTAATAGACTTTGTCCTTCACTACACTAATCATGTATGATCTCTGAATTAAATGTGATGCAGGAACTTGTGTCATCAAACTCACAGTTTTGTAGAATTATTTAATTGTCCTATGTCATGGACTTGGACTTCAACTGGCTTCTCTTAAAAAGCTCCTGGTGCCGGGCGTGGTGGTGCACTCCTTTAACCCCAGCACTCGGGAGGCAGAAGCAGGCGGATTTCTGAGTTCGAGGCCAGCCTGGTCTACAGAGTGAGTTCCAGGACAGCCAGGGCTATACAGAGA
>NW_018392176.1:0-5811 GCF_900095145.1 Mus pahari | reverse complement strand
AATAAATAAATAAATCTTTTTTTTAAAAAAAGCTCCTGGTACATGTTCTTCATTAAGAGGTCTAAAGAGGCAAACAGATGGTTCAAGTTGTATCCTTTATTGAAGGGCTCTGGAATATCGTCCAACTCATAACAGAAAGACACTTCACCTTACTAAATGTAAGCATGTTAGTAATGATGCTAGGAATATTTCCTCAAAATTTAATTGTTCATATTTCACCCAACTTTGTAATAGAGGAGCAACAAGTGGTTGAATATAAATTTATACTGGGTAGTCCAAAATTCCACAAGTGTTTCCACCAAACTACTGGCCTTAGAAGAAGGCCAAAAAAATCAGTCTTTTAACACCCAATACAAACCATAACATTAAGTTTTAGATAGTACTCTTGCCTGTTTTCTTGTTATAATAAGAATTGATACTGCCCCATTTATGCTCTTAACTACATCCTGAACAGATATTCCAATACTCCTACCAGTCTGACTTTTGTGTATTGTGCTTTTACTCAACTCACAAAGCAGAATCCTTCCATGCATGCTGTCTTCAGTGACAGTCTTATTTTCAGAATCTTTGTCTTCGCTTTAGTGTTATTTTGTCCCTTTGAAAGGACTCTCCTCTGAGGTGATTGAGAAGCCCTTCCTGGTTGTGAAGGTGGGTAAGAGAATGGTGAACGTCCAGGTAAGAAATGCTGGGAGGAACCTTACGACTAGCTGGAGTGGATAGAGCCTGCCTCTGTCCACATGCATCCAGTGGAGAGCGTGTCTCTGCAAGGCTAAGAGTGGAGAGGGTTAGTTAGTGCTGCTCTTTTACTGATGGAGATCACATAGCACACTGAGGAAGTGTTTCTTCCAGTGCTCTGCTCTTGTGAAGATCTGTAGAAAGAATCTGATCACATAAAATGTTATAATAAAGATTGTTGAAACATTTTTCAGTATCTCAACTTCAAGTGTGATAACCATTGATCGTCTCTTAATTGATTTCATGAAACTAAGAAAAGAAAACCCAACTCTCTGTAGAAATACATTCTGAACACCTCTGTGTAACTAAAACTTGCAGGCTAACAGAACTTAATATCACAGGAAAAGGAAGCACTTGTTTTCCCAGTGGGCCACTAAGGGTGATAGCCTTGGTGAAGATCTTCTTTGTCCTTTGGTGGTAGTTAGCAACCAATAGTGAGGACAAAGGGAGCACTCATGGCAGTCTGGCTTGAGATGGCTGTAAGTATTATAATAATTTCCTGAGACCAGCACAATGAGTCAATTCTACTCTATTGTTCCAGAAATGAGGTATATAAGGGCTTTCAGCTGAGGAGTGATGGCGCGTACCTTTAATCCCAGCACTTGGAAGGCAGAAGCAGACAGATTTCTGAGTTTGAGGCCAGCCTGGTCTACAGAAGTTCAGGCCAGTCAGGGCTACACAGAGAAACCCTGTCTCGAAAAAGGGGTGGGGGTGGGGGCTGGTGGCTTTTAAGGATTCAGGTGGAAAGGGTTAATTGGCCATAATAGTATACCTAATTATCATGTGGTCAGGAAGCCAGAATGGGACAGGCAGCTCTGCACAAGGGCATTCTTTAGATGTGTATACAGGGAATATTTCTCTGACAAATTCAGACAGGAAAAGGCAAGTCCTGTTGAAAAAGGGAGTCCTCCATATTGAGCTGAGTTCCACTCAGGTTTGGGAGACTGTGACCTTCACACAGGTTCTCCAATCCTTGATTTCTGAAATCACGGATCTTGGCTATGAGAGAAACCATACCAAATACTAGATGCTCATTCTAAATATATACAGCCTGGGACCCTTTCCATTCCTCTAGATGGCTTTCATGTCACTAGCTTTGTAAAAGCGTCTTCTAATGCTCAGTTTAGCTAGTTCAGGGTAACAAGGAACATGGTAACTAGTACATGAGTCCATGATAATTGGCCCACTGTCTCACTGTCAGCTATGAAATGAGTTCCTTGGTCAGAAGCAATAGTGTGTGGAATGCCAATGTGGTGAATGCATCACTCAGCATGTCCATGGGTAGTGGTTTTGGCAGAAGCGATATGTGCATGTAAGTCAAAATCATAAGCAGAATATGTATCTACTCCAGGAAGAAGAAAGCTTTGTCCTTTGCACAGAAGAAATGATCCAATGTAGTCAACCTGCCACCGAGTCATTGACTGGTCAACCCAGGATATAGTTCCATATCTAGGGCTCAGTTTTTGTCTCTGCTGTTGGTAGATCTGGCACTCACCAGCAGGCGTGGCCATGTTAGGCTTTGTGAGTGGAAGACTCTACTGTTGTACCCGTTCATAAGCCCTACTACTTACACCATAGCCACTATATTCATGGGCTCACTTGAAAATGTCTGAAATGGCTACGGAACAAGGCTGACTTCTCACAGAATGATCACCCTACCTCCTTGATTATTGACAGTTTGCTCAAATGAATGTGGAAAGACTGTTGGGGTACCGCTTAGCTGGAGTCTGACATCAGGGTATAATAAGGAAGTAAGTTTCGGCAAGAATCTAACTTTAGGCTGTGATAGGCAAGTAGGATAAGGCAGGAATTTTAGTCTTAGGCTGGAACTAGGCTTCAGGCAAGATTCTGGGCTTGGACAAGGAAGTGGGTTCAAGTATTTCTGTCATTATGATAAGCCCTTGTTAACAACTGTCAGGGGAGTAATCATGGGACTTTACTTGCTCCTTTGTTAGTATTTTCTTATTGTACTGTTTGCCCAAAATAGTTGCATGTACTTAAAATGGTATAAAAAGTGTGTTGGAAAATGAAAATCTGCCTTCAGTCTCAGAATTGACTGGGGTCACACTACGATGTTATCTAACTGTCTTATTTTCTTTTTAATCTTCACTCCTTTGCTGGAGAACCTGTTGACTGACCGAGCGGGCTTGGTCAAATGAACTTATCTTTTGATGAGTATTTACATTGGATATAAATATTTTTCCATCCTTGGACCATTTTGAGAGATTTATCTACATACATCTTCCTCTTTCTTTCTCACCAATTTTCTTTTTATTTCCAGTAAGAACAAACACACATTTATTTTGTCCTTGATATTTGGTGTAAATTATGCAAAAATATGATATCAGTTAGTCTGTACTCTTAAAAATCATAAATCAACAATATGTAAAATCTAAGTACAACCAAAAGAAAATGAACCCGTTGGTACAGTATGATTGCTACCCAGTGGCCCAACTGAGGTCCTCCTGGCCCTAAGTCCTTGTCAACTGATCAGAGCACGTATCTTCACTCCAGATGGAGCATCTTCAGTTCTAAGACTTAAGGTGCAAAAGATGTCAATACACAGCTACAATACATGAGCAGACTTGAAAGTGAGAGAAATCATTTCACCCCCACACCCAACAATTATAATAATTATAGATTTAATTCCAAGTGCATATATTACTGAATCAACATTAGGGGGAATCAGGGATTCAGAACTCTTAGTCTAAGCCATCTCCATAACACAGTTCGCTTCTTTGCTCTGCCATTTCTGCANTACCTTTCATGTGGCTTCTACAGATGGACCTTGTGATCTGCTGGGCTTCCCACGGCACAGAAGGGGCTATGTTACCCCACTCCCCACCCCATGGCCCCAAAGCTGTTACTATAAAACCATAACCAGGAATTCTGGCGTGTAGGAAACCGTTCCATCCTGGGAGGATAACAGGTTGCTCAGAGACTGGGCTGTATGAGAAGGGCACACAGTAACATAAGAGTATTGCAGTCTGCTGAAGATCCATCTTAAAGAAACTGAAAGACTTTCATGGGGAGCCCTCCCCACTACAGTCTCGAGAAGGCAACACCCAAAAACCACGAATAAATCAACTTTTTTTTTTTTTTGGTTTTTCAAGACAGGGTTTCTCTGTGTAGCCCTGGCTGTCCTGGAACTCACTCTGTAGACCAGGCTGGCCTCGAACTCAGAAATCCGCCTGCCTCTGCCTCCGGAGTGCTGGGGTTAAAGGCGTGCGCCACCACGCCCAGCTACAAATAAACCATCTTGATGTAAAAAACACGAGGTAGTTTATTGACGGAGCTCCAGGCCGATGCATATCCCACGCAGGAGATAGAGGCACTGACCATGTTGCTTGAAAACTAGGGGTTGTTATAGGGAGGGGGTGGGGGCTAGGGAGAATTGGCGTGGTTGAACACGATTGGTCCATACAAACATATACATTTGCAGAATGGTACGTGCAAGTCAGGAGTGCTAAGAGACCTGAGGGTCGGGTCAGCAGAACATTTGGTTCAGTTCCAGGAATGTTCCAACAATGGCCTGCCTGGGCGTGCCCAGGCTTGTCTCACTGTGCTCTCTGCCTCAGGCTTCTAAGATGACAAATAACTATTTCTCTGGACATAAGTTACATGAATCAAGCCTCAAATTTTATCTTAAATTTCATTCCCTTCAAAACAATGGGGGTGTACAGAAAGCCACCAGGAGAGAGCTGTGAGAGGAGACCAGACCCTCTTGGGAGGGTCTGAGCAATTGGAGATAGCAGCATGGGGCACAGAGTCAGGGATTTAAAAAAATGAAAATAAAGTCTGTGTCATAAACAACAGGAGGTGATACCCTACTCCCCTGAGTTGTTGTTGACTCTGTAGCTAGACAGAACTGCCAAATTCTGGTTAGAGCTAGTGTGTTACCACAGACCACAATCCAGCCACAGTCCCTAACATGCACTCACTGCCACTCTGTGGCTTTGTTGGCTCATGGCGGTCAGGTAACACTGACTTCCAGAATGTGGTTGTCTTCACTGGGAATGATCAGGATCTGCATGCTAGTGCTGGAGTTGAAGACCTGGTGAGTAGGAAGTCCCTGGAGCCTGGGCATGGGCAATCCTTTGTGCTCGCTGCTGGAAGTCGAATGTTTATGTCCTCAACTCCACAAGGTAATGCAGTCCACCTGGTCATCTAGGTGCTTGTCCACTGACAGGATGTCATTTTCTATCCAGCTGTCAGAATCCAGTTGGGAGGCATGAGCAGAGTGGTGGGGGAGGTGCTTGAACAGTTGGACATCGGGCAAGGGGAACTAACCAGCAACCAGAGAGCATCACTTCCATGTGGACTCTGTGAGTCACCTGGGCAGCCAAAGGCATGGAGATGACACCACAACTCTTCCCACACACAGCCCAGTTGCTGTTCTTGTCCAAAACTTCATACATAAGCTTTGTGAAAAAATAGTCCCCAGTTTCCAGAAGTGCTTCATCCTTGTCCACATCTAGGAGGTTGGCGAGCCTTGTGATTGACACCTTCAAGGAGCAGAGCGAGCCTGTCTTACAGAACTCAGCTGCTGAAGCAGGAAGGATCTCAGTGAAAGTGCCAGGGGATGTCTAGGGCCTTAGATAGGATCTGGGAAACTTGGGAGGTAAATTCAGGTCCGTTGTCTGATTGGAGAGAGACCGGAACACCGAACCGAGGGATGATTTCTCGGAGGAGAAGATATGAGACTGTCTGAGCCCTTTTATTAGTCGTGGGAAATGCCTCTACTCACCCTGAGAAAGTGTCAACCAAGCCCGGGAAGTATTTGACACATCTGACATGGGTATGTGGGTGAAATCAAGTTGCCAGTCAGTTCCAGGGAGGGAACCTTTAGCCTGATGAGTGGAGAAAGGAAGGCCGCTATACCTTGAGTTGGGGTTAGAGGTCTGACAGATTTTACAAGATGCAGTGATAGATCTTAGGAAACATAGGTCTTCAGGAGTGAGCTGTAGGTGAGTTTTAACAAAGGAAGATTGGCTATTAGGATGAAAGAGTTGGTGAAGGTATGATAGAGTTTGAGGGATATCACAGGGTGAGGGTGGAGATGTAGGCTGCAGTGTA
>NW_018392175.1:58115-60889 GCF_900095145.1 Mus pahari | reverse complement strand
CATACAAGGTGATCTTTACGTGTGTATTGCATCATCGAAACACAATTCAAGGGAATCCTGGTCTTCCCTCCCCCCAAGCTCACTGATTTAGTATATACCCTGATATCCACAAGCTTCCAGTCACCCCTTGGCATTTTGTAAGTCCGGGCAGGTTCAAGTTGGATTTGGTATTGGAATGATAGAAGATCCAGTCTCAGACCCCATCTGTTCTGTAATTTTTTTGTTTTGTTTTTTGTTTGTTTGTTTGTTTTTAGTATTTTTGTTTTGTCTCTTGAACTCTTCCTTTCTCCTGATTATCCATTCACACGCTGACTTGCTGGGAACTTGACCATGATTGTAGNGCTTGCCAGCTGGGCTCCTCCCCTCGTGGGAAGACAGTGTGAAAGGTTAGAAAAAAAAAATACTGAACTCTCTTTCCTGGCAGTGTGGGTCATATCCACTACGTGGGATTTAAAAGTGCCTCTTCATGTGTAAGGCAAGGTGGTCCGACCTGGAAAAGGCCCTGTCGCACTTCTGGCACTGAAAGGGCCGGTGCCCTGTGTGTTTGTGGTAGTGCCTGGTCAGTTCATCGGAGCGGGCGAATTTCCACCCACAGCCGTCCCAGTCACAGTGGTAAGGTTTNTCGCCTGTGTGAGTTCGCAGGTGTGCCTTGAGATGAGAACTCTTGTAGGTTTTGCCACAGCCTGCAGAGTCACAAGTGTGGGTGACTGTTCTTTTCCGGGGCCACGACCTTCTTCCCCTCTTTGGCTTGGGCTCCTCTGGGAGGCAGGAACCCGGTGGCATGAGTTCTTGATAATGGAGAGAGGGGACTTGCGACTGCATCTGGTCTGGCAGGAAAGAAAGGGTAGTTGGGCCCCGGATGGGGATGGAATCCTGGGGGAAGAGGCAGGCCGGGGTGGGGGTGACAGTCCCTGCTGTTCAGCAGTTCCTCGGGACTCAGTGTAGGGGTAGTCCTGGTGGGGAGCTGCTGCCCCAGGGGAAGTCGTTCTTGTTGGGGCCGGTGGGCATTGCTGAGCTGGGGTCCAGCACTCAAATGGACCTCTAGGGACCGGCTGACCGTGCAGGATGGGGCACCTTAATCTTGGGGCACATGAGCGGCGGGCCACCGCTGTAGGGCGCCACTACCACAGGGTGGCTGCCATCTGGGCTTCCTTTGCTAACACTGATGACCGAAGGGCTGTTGTACTCGCTGCCTGGGGTGGTCAGAGACGCCTTCAGCACAAACTTGCCCATCAGCCCGCCTCCTGGCGGCTGAGGCTGCTGTGGCGGAATGTATACTGGGTCCAACTCCGGCCGCAGGAGCTCAGCCACGAAGCCGCCAGAGGGGCTCACGTCATTGATGTCCGCCAGGTTGAAGGGGGCCGTGGGAGGTGGCGCAGATTCTCGGCTGTAGAGGTGCCCTCCATCTGTGTTGCTGGCAGCCACGCCCGGGTCACCCCCGGCCCCGGATCGGATAGCTGAAGCTGCAGGTGGAGGGCGCGCTGGCAGGGCCGCTGCTCGCTGGGGAAGATGAGGATGAAGCTGACGCTGAGGTGGTCACGGTGGCGGCCACCGATTCCTGGTGAGTTAGCGAGTTGCAAAGGATAAAGTCTAGGTCCAGGAGATCGTTGAACTCCTCGGTCTCCCTCCGGGTTAGGAGGGCCGGGTTGTTACTGCTGCAAGCTGCACCAACTCCGCCACTCACCAGGTCTGTGGCCACCGTCGCCGCCAGGTCGTAGGGGCGGCCGGGAAGTGGGGGAAGTCGCTTCATGTGAGAGAGTTCCTCATGCCAACGGTTAGTCGGGGCACCCGCTGGAAGCGGTGTCTTCTCCCTTCCCGCCGGGCTGGACGCGAACGTGGAGATGGACGGGAGCAGAGCGTCGCTGACAGCCATGTCAGACCCTCCAGGTGGCTGCCTCATTACTGTGGGGGTCCTCCGGAGTCTGAAGAAGAGAGAGGGATATCCGAGCCCCAAAGTCAACGAAGATTAAAAAACTTTAGAAACAAAACCCCAAACCCAAAACCCCAAATTGCCGGAGATCCTTCTTCTTTGGATTCAATATAAACCGGCGCGGTCTTTAAAAAAGTTTCTTTGTATACAAAAATTCTTAGAAAAGTTGTAAACTCTTATAAAAATAGACAATCAGCAAGGCAGATAAGTAGGTCCGATGGCCAGGCTGCACGCTCTTGGACTCAGCAGTGTCCCCCACCGTTGTCGTGGCCACTGTGGCTGTCGGCGGCGCGGGGGCTGTGGTCCGGGCGGTGGGCGGGTGGCGCCGCCAGGTGAGAATGGCTTCGGTGGCGCGAACTGCGAGCTGGGCGGTGGCGGGGGGTGCAGAGTCCTGGGGACTGTGCCGGGTGCACGCGGCCGTGGGCGCGGGTCACGGGCTGGTGGCTGGGTGGGGGGCTGGAGGGGCGCCACCGCCTCTGCTCCCCGCGAGCCTGGAGCCCCCGCTCGCTCTCTTGGCCGGGGAACTGCCCTGATGATCATTTTGATATGTTCTTGGATTCAGTTTGCGAGGATTTTATTGAGTATTTTTGCATCGTTATCCATAAGGGAAATTGGTCTGAATTTCTCTTCGTTGGATCTTTGTGTGGTATAGGCATCAGAGTATTGTTACTTCATAGAATGAATTGGGTAGAGTACCTTGTGTTTCTACTTTGTGGAATAGTTTGAGGAGAGTTGGAATTAGGTCTTCTTTGTAACTCTGCACTAAATCCTTCTGGTCCTGGGCTTTTTTTTTTTGTTGTTTTTTACTTCCGGTTGGGAGACTATTAGTGACTGCTTCTATTTC
>NW_018392175.1:45399-57732 GCF_900095145.1 Mus pahari | reverse complement strand
ACCCTAAGTTTGATTATTTCCTGCTGTCTACTCCTCTTGGGTAAATTTTCTTCTTTTAGTTCTAGAGCTTCTAGGTGTGCTGTCAGGTTGCTAGTGTATGCTCTCTCTAGTTTCTTTTTGGAGGCACTCAGGGCTATGAGTTTTCCTCTTAGGACTGCTTTCATTGTGTCCCATAAGTTTGGGTATGTTGTGGCTTCATTTTCTTTAAACTCTAAAAAGTCTTTAATTTCTTTCTTTATTTCTTCCTTGACCAGCGTATCATTGAGTAGAGTGTTGTACAGTTTCCAAGTGAATGTTGACTTTCTATTATTTATGCTGTTAATGAAGATCAACCATAGTCCATGGTGATCTGATAGTACGATTGGGTTAATTTCAAAATCTTTGTATTTGTTCAGGATTGTTTTGTGACTGATTATATGATCAATTTTGGAGGAGGTACCGTGAGGTTCTGAGAAGAAGTTATATCCTTTTGTTTTACGATAAAATGTTCTGTGGATATCTGTTAAATCCATTTGTTTCATAACTTCTATTAGTGTCCATATGTCTCTATTTAGTTACTGTTCCCAGTACCTGTCCATTGGTGAGAGTGGAGTGTTGAAGTCTCCCACTATTATTGTGTGATGTTCAATGTTCTTTAATGAATGTGGCTGCCCTTGTGTTTGGAGAATAGATATTCAGAATTGAGAGTTCATGTTGGTAGATTTTACCTTTGATGTGTATGAAGTGCCCCTCCTTGTCTTTTTTGATAACTTTGTGTTGGACATCAATTTTATTCGATATTAGAATGGCTACTCCAGCTTGTTTCTTCAGACCATTTGCTTGGAAATTGTTTTACAACCTGTTATGCTGAGATAGTGTCTGTCTTCGTCCCTGAGGTGGGTTTCCTGCAAGCAGCAAAATGTTGGGTCCTGTTTGTGTAGCCAGTCTATTAGTCTATGTCTTTTTATTGTGGAATTGAGTCCACTGATGTTAAGAGAAATTAAAGAAAAGTAATTGTTGCTTCCTGTTATTTTTGTTGTTAAAGTTGGGATTCTGTTCTTGTTGCTGTCTTCTTTTAGGTTTGTTGAAGGATCACTTTTTCTTGGGTGTAGTTTCCATATTTGTATTGGTTTTTCCTTTTATTATTCTTTGAAGGCCTGGATTCGAGGAAAGATATTGTGTGAATTTNGTTTTGTCATGGAATACTTTGGTTTTTCCATCTACGGTAATTGAGCGTTTTCCTGGGTATAGTAGCCTGGGCTGGCATTTGTGTTCTATTAGTGTCTGTGTAATATCTCTCCAGGATCTTCTGACTTTCATAGTCTCTGGTGAGAAGTCTGGTGTAATTCTAATAGGCCTGCCTTTATATGTTACTTGGCCCTTTTCCCTTGCTGCTTTTAATATTCTATCTTTATTTAGTGCATTTGTTGTTCTGATTACTATTTTCATGAGGAATTTCTTTTTTGGTACAGTCTATTTGGAGTTCTTTAGGCTTCTTGTATGTTCATGGGCATCTCTTTCTTTAGGTATGGTGAGTTTTCTTCTATAATTTCGTTGAAGATATTTGATGGCCCTTTAAGTTGATAATCTTTATTCTCATCTAATCCTACTATCCATAGGTTTGGTCTTTTCATTTTGTCCTGGATTTCCTGGATGTTTTGTGTTAGGATCTTTCTGTGTTTTACATTTTCTTTGATTGTTGTGTCCATTTTCTCCTTCTGGACTCTTCTGCACCTGAGATTCTCTCTTCCATCTCTTGTATTCTGTTGCTGATGCTCACTCACATCTATGGCTTTTGATTTCTTCTCTAGGATTTCTATCTCAGGAGTTGTTTTCCTTTGGATTTTCTTCATTGTATCTACTTCCATTTTTAGATCTTGGATGGTTTTGTTCAGTTCCATCACCTGTTTGGTTCTGTTTTCCTGTAGTCCTTTAAGGGATTTTTGTTTTTCCTCTTTAAGGTCTTCTATCTGTTTTACCAGTGTTTTCCTGTAATTCTTTAAGGGATTTTTGTGTTTCCTCTTTAAGGATTTCTACCTCTTTAGCAGTGTTTTCCTGTAGTTCTTTAAGGACTTCTACCTGTTTAGCAGTGTTCTCCTGTATTTCTTTAAGTGAGTTATTAATGCCATTCTTAAAATCTACCACCATCATGAGATATGATTTTAAATCCGAGTCATGCTTTTCGGGTGTGTTGGTGTATCCATGACTAGCTGTGGTGGGCATACTGTGTTCTGATGATTCCCAGTGTTCTTGGTTTCTGTTAATAAGATTCCTACGTTTGCCTTTTGCCATCTGGTAATCTCTGGTGTTAATGTTCTAGCTGTTTCTGTGATCCTCCTGTGATTCTGTTAGCTTCTGTCAGCACTCTTGGGAGTCCAACTCTCACCTGAGTCCCAGTGGTCAGAGCACTCTCTGCAGGCAAGCGCTCCTCTTGCAGAACAGGTGTCCAGAAGTCCGGAGCTCTGATCTATCTCCTGAGTCCTGGGGTCAGAGCCCTCCCAGTATGTAGGCAGACTCTCCTCTGGCAAAGAAGGTGCCCAGGCGTCTGGGTCTCAGCTCCACCTCCTGGCTGAGGATGAAGGCCCAAAGGGACCCTGTCCAAGAAGCTCTGTTGCTTCTGTTGCCCATGTGCCCTCCAGTGATTGTGAGGTCCTGGGTGTGCTAGGTGTCCTGCGGAGTGGAGAGTTCTCTGGGACCCTAGATGCCCTCTGCTGGGTTCATAGGGAAGATGGCGGGGCTGGCCCCGACCGGAATGGATCCCAGCCTCTGGTTGGGTGGTGTTCCTTTGTCCCTATTCCTGCTCTCACAAGACCCCCCTTGATTCTTTGGAGCTGATGTTGCATTCCACTCACTTGTGATCCTGAGATCCTGCGGTGTGGAGAGTCCTCTGGGGTTCTTCACCGGGTTCAGGCAGAAGATGGCGGGGCTGGCCCCAACTAGAATGGATGCCTATTTTTTTTTTTTTGATGCTATCCAGAAACAGCCCTAAAACTTTGGGAGAAATCTTGTGATATGTCACATTAAGGGCTAAGCATGTCCACAGTCCCTTATTCTCTCCACAAGTAACAGTGGGGGATTTCTATGCTAAGAAGATGCTGTGATGTATGGTTATAGATGTAAGATGCTAGAATTTATTTTAATATTTATCTATTTAATGGAGAAAATGTACTGGATTTTCCTCTAAACCGTAAGATCTATCTAGCCCCCCCCTCTCTCCCTCTCTCTCAACACTCTTATTAGCATTTGCTTGCAGTTTGTTGACAGATTTTTGAAAAAATCAGGTTAACTTTTAGTACAACTTTTAGTACAAGTTAAAAATGAAGTTCTTAAACTCTCAACTTGACTGGCTATGAATCAATTTAAAAACTTAAAAGTATATTGAGAATAAAGGATTTAAAACAAAACAAAACAAAACCAAAAAAAAAAAACCAATAAAAAACAAAAATACATTTGTTGTTACCAAAAAGAGACATCTTTAGGTAATAATAATAATAATAATAATTATAATAATGATAATGACCTCATGCTACATAGGTAGTACAAATAGACCAGGTGTATGTGGTTAAGCAGGCACCTAAAGGATTCAGCTCCAATCTTTAATCACTTCTTATTGCTAAAATTTCATAATCATTTCTTCTTGCTAGATGATTAAACCAGAAGATGGTAGAAGTGGTAAGCCTGTATTTACTCAGCTCTGCCTTGGTCACCCTTGGAAGCTGACAATTCTCAGCTTGTGCATCAGACAAAAGCAGTCTCTTCACTATCTTGTGTTTTGAGGTTCTCTTGGTACCTGCATCAGTAATTGAATTTCGCCAATACTGACTGTTGAGGTGGCTGTGGACCTTAGGTCTCATTTCTTTGATTTTCCTTGTCCTCATCATTGTTATTCTCTCTAGACTGTTCTGGAGGAGGGCCCCTGAGAAATCTTGGTCTGTAATCCCTATGCATATTCAGTATCATTGGTCTACCTTGCTCTCTTTACACTCTGGTTGTCAGCACCCTCTATCGCTTCTTCTTGAAAGGGAGGTTTAGAATAATGTGGTTAATGCCCATAGAGCCTCCTTATGTAATAAGGTGGGAATCTTCACCTGTGATAGAGCCAGCAGTGTTTTGTGGGCCTGGCCTTTGAGAGTGCGTTCTGATCCAACGTTCTTTTGTTCACTCTTACTGCTCTGTAGTTTTGCTGGTAATGTCACGGAGGAGCCCTATGACTTAGCATCTATAATGGTCTGCTGTGTATCTACTGCCTTGAACTGGAACTACTCCAGGACCTGTAACATTTTCTGCCTCTGCATCCTTTTCTCCTTCAGCATCTCCTAAACTGTGAAGTAATTCCTGGGGTTATTCTTCTTTAGGTCAGTCTTGTGGAAAAATATATCTTCTTTGGTGTCATTCCTATTGATGAAACGGTATCTATCCCTTACATTGAACCATTCTACTTTTCCCAAAAAAATTTGTTGTGAAGAAGACCTTATCCTTGCAGGAGGGTGCCACTGACGTGAGGCGTATCAGGCTGCCACTACTCACCCAGCTGCCTGTGTAGCCTGACTTGGTTACAGAGACTCTAAGGGTGATGGTGGTGGAAGCAGAGTGGCTGCTGGGCCTCACCAATCATGATTGAGGCAGTGGTGACTAGTACAGGGGGCAAGCGCTGGGGCTCATCCTGTGGGGTGATGGTGAATAGGCTGGCAGTGGTGATGAGGCTCTTATAGCACTCTGGTTCTTTACCTCTTAATAAACAGTCAGATGCATATTTGGTCTCATGAAATAGCCATTACAGCTAATAAAGTGATTGGTTACTCCCCTAACATTGCTGAAATGATTGCACCAGTGAACACATCTTATGAGGCCAGTTGCTGCAGTTTGCAGAGTTACAGCTGGGTGAAATTGGTAATTATTTTTCTTCTCTGGTAGTGTAAGAAATACCTTCTAACATCATGAAAACTAGTCAGTAAAGGTTAAGCTTTCAGGTGAGTATCAGATTGATTTCCTTGTGTTCTGTGACACAATATTATTTTTTAAATGATTCCTTAACATTTTTGGTATTTAACAGTGTGTGCAGGCCTCATGAGTTTGATAATTGTAGAATTTAGTAAGTCTGTAATTTATAGGATGAGATGAAGGACAGAAATACATGTTAGCATGTATAGTAGTTAGGATCAAAATGCATCAAAAGGCTGCAAAATCAGGAAAAACTAATGCTAATAGGGTCTTTTGGGAAATCCAGATGAAGACAGTAGCTTGCTTCAATATCCCTGCTTCTGTTCAGGTTCAATCTTGAGCAACTTACTTAACCCCTCCAAACCTGTCTCCTCACTGCATGCAAACTTGCTCTTGCTCTTCGAATGTACATGGATTTTTCCAGATTTCTACTTTATTTGGATTCTTTTCTCCACATTTAAGGGTGAAAACATCTAAACAAACAAACAAAAACTCAAACCAAACCAAAACAAAAGACCCAAACCCACCAACACTACCACCTACAACAACAAAATGAATTAAAGAATCAGATGAATTCCAGTGTCTTTTTTAGGGAACTCAATCATTGTACTCAGACACCAGAATTTTTTGTATAAATTATAGTGATTCTATGAATCTAACCAACTCTAGGAAATTGTGGAGGACTTTAAAAGAGAATAATAATGAGTTGAGCCTCATTCCTGTGTTGGGCAGTCAATCCATAAATACTATGCTCTAGAGAGAAACATGAGTGAAGCCTAAAGTATCTCCCCCTTAATTGTGTGGAGACTAAAATGATAATCTATATTTGTTCCTATCTCTAACTTGATGTGAAACTAACACCCTTCTACACACACAATATGTGTAGCTCTATCCAACCTTGCCTTACTGACATTATTCCTCTTCCCCTTTCTTCACATATATCTTCACATTCTTAGAAATCACCTCAGAAAATGATCTCATACCCTTTATCCATAATTATGAATATATTCTGGCGTATCTACTTATCCTTTGCTGACTTGTCTTCTTCAATATTCTTGACATCACAATGTATTCCACTCCTAAATTTCTCTAGGTGATAAGTCCTGAATCTCTGGCTAGACATCTCACATCTACCAGGGTCTCCAGATCCCATGAAGAGTAGGAATAGAGAGTCAGATTTCCATATTTGAAAGCTGTGTGAGAGCAAGTTCAAAATTGCACCAGCAATGACTCCATCTGTGGATGTCGTTTCAAAACCATTGGAAATAATATTTTTCAGTGTTGAGAGCAGAACCCAGAGCTTCAAACATGTAAGCAGGTGTTCTAACACCAGTAACCCCAGTGTACACATCATCTAACATTAGGGGCTTTCATTTCTCCCAACATACAATGTTCTAAAATAGAATACTCTTCACTTAATCAAAGTTGACTGCATCATCTCTATACATTGCAAGTATATACTAGGATAGGATTGTCCCAAATGAGATTTCATCAGAAATCCAGTCTTCAAGGACCTAGGATGGTACTGAGCACATAAATCTAATGTTCATTAGATGCTTCTTTAATATATAACATTTGTGATGTATCAAATTTTGTTTCTAGGAATTAGGCATAAAGAATCCCCCATATGCAAATCTGTGTAACCAAGAAAGAAATAAGGCAATAATTGGGGACCTTTTATACCTATTATGTGACAGTGACTGATTCCGGGGTAGTGAAGGATAGGTTTTTCCCTGTGTAGCATGTACTGACTCGTAACTGAATGCAGTGAGATGGATAAGCCTAGACATATTTCCAGTGGAGTAGAGCAGGTGATAGTTTGCAGAGTGGTTTAGTGGTTTGTTCTCTCTTCCCTTTATCTGTCTCTCTGTCTCTCTCTGTCTCTGTCTCTGTCTCCATCTCTGTCTCTTCTCTCTACCCCATGGAAGTTCAGAAAAAATATGTTAAATCATAGAACAGCACTGTTTGCAATGTTCATATTTGCGCAAGAGAAGGGTAGAACACTTCAGTAGAGAAAATGACTAATAGAATGGGACTCAAATAGTTTCAGGACAACAGATAACAACATACTTTAGATTTACTTCTTGCTCAATGAAATACAGGTATCTAACGTATACATCACATAGTGCTAACCAGTCATAACAGAGTGTTTGACACCGATCATGAAAAATTGTAGCAGAGTGTTTGTTACTCAGTGAGAGCAGTACTAATAAAGTGCTCCACAAGTGGTTGGAACAATGCTTACAGAATAGAATAAATTGAGGGCAATGGTGATGCAGTGTTTGCAATGAGGTTAAAAAAATTAACCAACTTAGCACAGTATAATTACCATGCTTTGGTGGCTACAGAGATGTGTCAACAGTGAAAGTACTGGCTGCTTTTTCGAAGGACCTAAGTTGGGTTCTCAGCACCCACATTGGGCAGCTCAGAACTATCCCTAACTCCATCTCCAGGGGATACAATGCCTTCTTCTGACCTCTTCAGGTACCTAAATCTAGGTATCATGCACTTGGCCAGGAAACCACATGCATACCTCTAAAAGAAAATACAAATGAATCTCACCAAAACCTTCAGACAGACAGGCACACAGACAGGCACACAGACAGGCACACAGACAGACAGACAGACAGACAGACAGACAGACAGACAGACAGAAAGACAGAAAGACAGAAAAGGGGCTTCAGAGGGTGTTTATCATAGAGTAAGAATACTGACACTAACTCTTCACTGTGGGAAAATTTTCTTTTATTTGATATTTAGTATATCAGAGTTGTTTCCATGATTCTGAATGATCATCAAATTCTTCTTACGAGCTTTTCTCTGTTTGGGGATGAGAAATGGAGAGTGAAGAAAAAGAATTGCCTGAAAATCCCTACCACTTATCATGCAGTCATCAACTCACTCTTCTCCCCAGAAAAGCTTCAGATCCTGTGTCCCAAGCAAATCCTTTACACATGTCATAGTGACTGCCTAATCTAGCCTTTATGTGGCCTGCACATTGATAGATGACCCGAGGTTTGGGAAGCTAGAGGACTACACTTAGGAAGGACCCTTATATAAAAGACAAGAGTAGAGCACGCATGGGATGTTTCATTAAGCCTGAATATTGTACCTCAAAGGATTAGACTATGTTAATTTTTTGGGGAAAAAAGGACTATACCATAGCAAGGATGCTCCTTTTGAAGGATGTAGCAAAGGTGTCAAGGGTTCACTTACAGGTTAGTAATTTTCTTCATCATCATTGCTCACATCAAAAATTAGGATATGCTTTCTTTTCTGAAATCTTTCTTTTTTCTGGAACTCTCATGACTCCACTCAGGTCCTGGTGTGAGGAATGGTTTCAAAGTGAGAATTAGTTCTGGAGAGAAGAGTCCATCCCCATTTTACCAGATGAGCAGAAAACTGATCCCACTCACAGGGCTATGGCCCTTCTATATGCTCTAGTCTGATGTCTTCTGGATCAAAAAGCTTTAATCAATACTGTCCAAAGGCCATTTCAGTTATGAACACTTGCCTTTCCATGGTCAGGTTCAGGTAATTTTCCATCTCACTGCTCACTAGAACATCCTCCTGTCTGTATTTCATAGTTCAGGTTTTCATACAGAGATAATCATGTGAGCAACTACCAGGGTGTGAGAAAATTTGGATTCAGAGGAATGATTCCAAGAGTTTATGAACAGTGACTCTTTAATTGCAGCCTTTGGGCTAAGGATTTGAAACTCAGAGCATGTAGAAGACTTGCCTTGTGCCACATGGCTTATACATGGAGTACAAGTCAAAGCATGATTATGAGATCTTATTCTACCCTAGAAGATAGGGCTGGCAGCTTTTTATATCCTGTATTTGTGCAGAGCCCATGCCACATACACAGACCACACTACAGAACAAAACCAGGAAGGCTAGTTGGTGTTTCCCTATTGATTTTTCTCACCTGTTGCCATCTCTCTGTATCTCTGAAATATACTTGCTTTTGCTTGGGTATGCAGGCATCTCTGAGCCCTTCCTGAGCCATGTGCACCTGGCACTCTCTTTCTGCAATTTCCTTTCCATGTGGCCTCCTTCTGAATCTTTCAAATATTAAGGGAACATGCAAAATATATCAATGGCATTTCTTCAGTGAAAAATACCTAATTAATTTTTCCAAAGTTTTTTTTTTTAAGCAACAAAAGTAATTTGGACATTTCCAAAGATGCATATGTTGTGAAAACATTCACTCTCCATTACTCTCTCTTGAGTGTCTTCTACTGACATTGATGCCCTACCACATCTGAACCACTTTGATCTCTTTAATGTTGGAAAACCCAATGAATTTAATTAGGGTTACTCATCAGAAATGTCTGGTAAAATTTACCAGTAGCAAGAGACAAAAATAAATAATATATATCTCACTCATCAAGTAAATCATTAACAGTACACAACTCTTATTTTTTTTTTTTAAAAAGAAAATATGGAAAAGTGTTGTTTATTGACCCATATAAAAATTGAACATTGCAATGGTACAGGCCAATATTAAGCAAAATCAAGTAAAACTACTAACATAGTAATAACATTTGCTATTTACAGAGGATTTTTAATTTTTAAGGCAAAAAACCCAAATAACTGAGTTTTTAAATGTGTAAGATATATGAACAAGCAGTTACTAAATAGCAAGTTCACAATGTTAACACAGTAAAGCTAGAGCTTACTGGTAGTCTGTGATGTGTAATTTAAAGCAATTATGAGACGTGACTTAACACCCATTTGGCACCTGTTGCTGGATGGAATTCAAGGGCAAAGGCATGCNCATGCACTGCTGATGGTATGTGCAGAGCTATATTCTCTCTGGGAAAGTAATTTGGCAACATCTGTTCAGAAATGAAAAATGCATAATCCTTTTACCTAGCAATCACCGTCTTGAGAATCCTACTACTGTGAAGAATGTCACAGGCAAATGATGGTGTTTATGGCTTTAAGAAGNATAAAGCTTTAATGCAAGTCCTAATGGAGCCAGCTGAATTCAACCATTTATTAAGATCTGCACAGTTGGCCCACAGATGTCATAATATAAGTATCACCTATTATGTATACAGTACAAACTGTGTAGAGAGCTTCCTTGTGGGGAATACATTGATGTTTATTGCAGTGTTACTTGCAATGGCAGAAAACTCGAAAGTCAACTCTTTTTTCTCTCTTAGAAACCATTAAATTGTCTATAAGTTGTTTGTAACAATGGAGCCTGGCCTGCATCTCTTTCCATGTCAGAGTGTTGATGTTCAGGCCTCCTTCATGTATTTTATTAATGTGCTTCCTCCTCACATCTGGGAGGTTATTTCATTGTTGTGCCTAAATACAGAGAAATACAAAAGCTTAGAATGAACTAAATAAAACACATTTCCCAGAACTAAAATGTTCTTTATCTTTTTATCCAGAAAAATATTAAGGAAAAGTTAAAGGATGTTCATATAACTGAGAGTGTGGAATAATAATAAAATTAAATGCTTTCTTTTATGATACTTTTAAAATTTAATTCTTAACAGTTTCCTTGCTGGCCACCAACTCAAAGATCTATTAAAACCCTCTAGAAAAGATTAATTTCTGCAACAGTCTAAGCTTTCACACCACAAACAGGTGCCTCTGAGGGTTCTACTTGGCTAGGACCATGAATCAGAGAGTTCAAATGTGTGGAGAATATTTTGAACACAGTGGGTGGTGTTTACAGTGAAATCCCTATCATCTCCAGTCATTTCAGAGACCCATTCATAGAGGCCAGCTCTTGCTTCCTTCTTGGAAAAATAGGTGTTAGAAGGGAAGTATGAGGCTCATTTGTGGGAGAATACCCAAAGAAGGCCTCCTATGATTCTTAGACACCAATTAAGACATGAATTCATAGTCTGTGCTTGGCTATGAATTATAAACTCAGTGGAACTGCTGCTCAGGCCAATACTTTAGCATGTTTAGGCACAAGGGCCTCATCTTTAATATAAGCAATAAATCAATAATACTTATTATTTGAAGAAATCAATTGTGATAGCTTTTTAAGGTTCCAAGAAGTTAACTGGTATTAGTTCATTAAAATAATATTAGAAAACAGCAGGATTCAGATCACTGTCCACGGTACTGAATATTGAAGCCAGGACATTGATCACAACTAGGCAAGTACTCTACAACTGGGGAGTGATGAAGAGCCTGCAATAATGTGACAACTGAAGATGTTTACTTCTCAGAATCATTATCATACTATAGATCCTACATCAAGCATTGTGAAGAAGAGAGCAGCAAGTCTGTAGAGGTATTCTGAGTGGTCGAATGCTTACCTGTCATGCGTCAAGCTCTGTGACTTATGCTCTGCATCACAAAGTAGAAATAAAGAAAGGAAGAAACTACAAAGGAGGAAGATAGTAATAAGGAGAAAGAATAGAAAATAAAAAAATACAGAGGAAAGAAAAGAAAACAAAGAGGTGAACAGAGAACGGGTGTGGGAGTTAAGCATTTCACATCCTCCATCCTCACCCATGTGAATATAAACTGAGGTACCAATGTGGTCAAGTCCTAGGGAAATAGGAGATACTCACCTTTAGGCCTTTTGTGTGTGCCATGCCAAATGTCCACTTAGAATGTTCACCTATAAGAGGGTGACAAGTTAGAAGGTGTTTCTTTTTAGCCAATATTTCTCAAGATCAGGCCCACGAATGCTGGAATGAATGGTTACATCCATCTCACAGAGGAGAAGTGGAGCATGGCTTCTCATGCTCTTTACTAATGTACTATATCTAATTAGAGATGTAGAATAATGAAGATAATTTCACTTGAAATGTGTGAATCTTCAGTTGTTAATTATGAGAAAGGACTGAACGAAACCAGGTGTCTTAAATTACTGATCATACTGTTATAACATGACAAGTGGTCAGGTTTGGAAGAGGTTTCCTACTTGAAGTTGAAAAGGACAGTGAAAAATAAAAGTAAAAACCATTGGCAATAAGACTCTGTAAACACTACCTGTATGAAACAACTGTCAAAGTAAAATGTCTCTAACTCTTTTAAACTTGTGAGGAAGTGTGGGTGTTTTAAACTAGTGCTACTGGTTTCTACACAGTGGAATAATTCTCCTTTGTTATCAAAACGTGTGCATGAATACCACGCCTGGCCCTTGAGGTAACTTATAGTACTATACAAAATTGTATATCTGGACTGCTTTCCTGAGGAGTATAGTTCTGTTGGGACACAGGACATTCTGACTCTCTTTGGAAGTTTTATATTAGAGCAGAAGAGCAAATGAATATATCTTGTCTTCTGTCTCATTATTATACACATTCTTCATATGTTCAAAGACAAAGACTCTTGAACCATTCACATTTTTATCCTGTGCAGGGTCTATTCCCTGACACTCAAATGAGCTAGATTTCTCCTCTCCTCTCCTCTCCTCTCCTCTCCTCT